>NC_048549.1:13024918-13208636 GCF_902806685.2 Maniola hyperantus
GTAGGTTTAACTGGTAATGTGTGGCACAGCTTTAAAAATAAACGTTTTTCTTTCGTTCATGCCCGGGATCGAACCCTCGTCCTCTCGATTGGGAGGCGGACGTCTTAACCACTAGGCTATAACGGCGCCTCCTAGCGTCAATTGTCAAACCAAAGGCGTGCCTTCATGAATTAATGACCGCTCCTTTATTACAAATGTCGCCATTTACGACTCAGAAAGACATTAAGGCGATTGAAATCATGTTCCGGTGTATGGTATTTTTTAACCTGTTTCGGTATACACTTCTGTTTTCGTATCTAGGCCTCGTTAGAAGGACGTTTTGACTTCCTCTCTAAGTAAATCTAAACATATAAAAGGAAAAGGTGACTGACTGATCTATCAACGCACAGCTCAAACTACTGGACGGATCGGGCTGAAATATGGCATGCATATAGCTATTATGACGTAGGCATCCACTAAGAAAGGGTTTTTGAACATTCAACCCCTAAGGAGGTGAAATAGGGGTTTGAAATTTGTGTAGTCCACGCGGACGAAGTCGCGAGCATAAGCTAGTAATCTACTAATCTTGTAAGTAAGGGGTTCTGATCCTGAGGTCTGTATCTATTCGTACCTATGGATAATAATCCATACTAATGTTATAAATGCGAAAGTTTGTCTGTCTGCCTGTCTTCTAGCTTTTCACGGCCCATCTGTTTAACCGTTTTTGACGCTGAGATAGCTTGTATCCAGAGAAGGACATAGGCTAAGCTACGTTTGTTTGCCAAATTTCATGATTCTAGGTCAACGGTTATAGGTTTCTTGACAAACAGACAGACAATAAAGTTATCCTATAAGGGTTTCATTTTTCCTTTTGAGGTAGGTACGGAACCCTAAAAATCAATGAGTTTCCAACGTATTAAAAAACTAAATTTGTAAGTCGCGGGCATCATCTATAGTTCTATTTAAATGTATGAGAATAATATAAAACAATTATTATTAAAATAAATAAATTCCGTTAGCGAGCTCAATGGCCTACAAATTGAAATAGAAATATTCCACCACTACATAACTTTGGACAGTTTCCAAGTATTTGTGGATAAAAAGCCCTGAAGAGTATGAACGAGAGACGCCCTAGAGTGAAAATTATGCATAGTATAAGTCCCGCAAATTGCTATTGCGCTGGAACCATGTCTCATTATAATCGAATTGACGTAATTTTGACGTCAGCCGAAATAAAAATATACCATCAGCTCGAAACTTCAGTCTAGTGCTGGCCACGCGCATTCCGAATTTTCAGGATTTATAGAAGAGTATGCAGGTTAAGGATGGTATGTTATTACCACAGAGAATTCAACCTCAAGAGTGCGTACTCTTGAGGTTGAATCCTCTGTGGTAATAACATACCATCCTGCGTTTATACAAGGTTTGGCATGAAAATAAAATCATTAAATGTTGGCGGGGGACAAGGGAGAATGCTTTGTTGTGATTGGTGGACTCAAAAGTCATGTACCACCAAGCCCCCGCACCAACCCCGTGCGGGATAGCGCGTCCCCCGACCTCATACCCTGATTGCCATGTCGACCGGTCACACTCTATACCTCAATGTCATTTCCGATTATACAAGGTTGTTGTAAGTAGCATTCGAAGTCCTGCTAATTTTCTGGTTTCTGGTTTAAGACATTTATTGTTCCATAAAGAAATTTCCACTTACATGGAACTTACAGGCTATTAAAAAGTGGGTTACAAAATTGTATCTTAAAGCGCACAGTGAATACATGGTAGGTACTAGGTACCGAATTAAAATAGGTTGAGTAGGTAATCATAGGTTATATACATTTCTAATTTCTAGTAGGTACATGTTAAGTATGATATTATTTTATAATAATTACACTAGTAGGTAGTTTTAAAATTTTAAAGCACCATCATAACAAAATTATACCGACGCATCGCGGGTCGATCGACGGACGACGCGAGCCACGGCTGATTCACTGCAAAGATTACATAGATTCATTCAAAACTGGTTACTAGATGTGGCAACAAAAAATATTGTTTCTACTTGATAAGTTAGCAATTAATTTCATAAGATTATTTATGTTTAAGTTTTACTGCTAAAATGGGCTTTGAGTAGTTTTTTAAAAATGTTTACACTTTTGCAATCTTTAATATTTTTAGGAAGTTTATTATACAATTGAGCACTTTCAAAAGTAATATTTCGTTTACCATAATTAGTCCTTGGTGGGCGTAAGATTATATTGTTGGCACTTCTTAATCGTTGTAATTGAGGATATTTATTTTTAATTGTGAAGGTTATATTTGAATGTATTTCTTTTTTTTTTTTTTTTTTTTTTTATTAGTTATGTTTTTTTTTTTTTTTTAATACAATAAAACTTAAAGCTAGCCTTATCTAATTACTTAATGTATTTCTTTTGATAGTAGTTTTCGGATTAAGATACAAGTGTAATATTTGTAAGTATTAGTTATATTCATTAATTTAGTTTCTTTATATATTTTTTCTGTTGATGTTAAGAAATCATAATTGAATAAAACTTTAATCAATTTATTTTGTGCCGTTTGTAGTACTTTAAGATTAGTAATAGCGGCTGATCCCCAGACTTGGATTAGATAATCTAAGTGGGGTTTTATAAGGGAGTTATAGATTAAATAACGAACTTTATGGGGTAAGCAGCGTACAATACCACGAAGGGCTCCAGTTAGAGATATTAATTTTGTTTTAATATTTTTAATGTGTGGTTTCCATGTAAGCTTATTATCTAAAGTTAGACCCAAATATTTTTCGCAATCTGACCTACTAATAGTAATATTATTTATTTTAAGTGGTTCAAAGTCGTTAATTTTTTTATTTTTAGCTGCAAATATTACATAGTGGGTTTTGTTTACATTAAGGGTCAGCAAATTACATTGAAACCAGACATTAAGTAAGTTAAGATCATTTTGGGCGTCCTGAATTATGTCTTCAATTTTATTTCCATAATAAAACAAGGTGGTATCATCGGCATACAACGACAGTTCTCCTTTTAGTCCAAGTTTACTTATATTGTTTATGTAGATCAGAAATAATATAGATCCAAGAATCGAGCCCTGAGGAACTCCATAAGTTATTAATTTATGTTTGCTTTGGTATTCACCAATCTTCACTATTTGAAAACGATCAGTTAAGTAGGATTCAAAAATTTTGTGAGCGTTATTGGTGATGCCTATATCTTTTAATTTGTTCAGTAGAATTTTGTGGCTAACCGTGTCGAAAGCTTTTTTTAGATCTATGAATATGCCTAGGGCTATTTTCCTGGCGTCTATATTATTTTTTATTTTAGTTACTAAGTCAACAGTAGCAGACAGTGTATTGGATTTCGATCTAAATCCGTATTGTTTGGGATATAAATAATCAATGGAGTTCAAGTAGGATTCTAGCCGATTGTAAATAATTTTCTCAAAAATTTTGGACAATACTGGGAGTACAGAAATGGGTCGATAGTTGCTAGGATCTGTTTTTGTTCCAGATTTATAAATAGGTGTCACTTTAGCTATTTTGAGAGACGCAGGAAAACTACCATTTTCTAAACAGGTATTTACGCACCTAGTAAGTTCGTCAGCTATAGAGTTTTTAATGGATTTTATAACTTTAGTATTTATGCAATCGATTCCAGAACTCGTATTAACATCTAAGTTATTTATTATTTCAATGATTTCTTTTGTTGTAGTAAAATTTAATTTACTGAGGCCAAAATTAGGATTGATATCGGTAGGTGTTGCATTAGTATAAATTTTGTTATCATGGTACTTTGTTTGAATAGCCTCTGCTAGCAATAAACCAACAGTCGAAAAAAAATCATTAAAATATTCACAAATTTCCTGTCCATCTTTTAATTCCTTATCCCCTTTTTTCAGTTTAGCTGGTATTGATACTTCTCTTATCTTATTGTTTGTTAAGCTATCTATTAGGTCCCACATCTTTTTTGGTTTCTTGTTACATGCAGAGAATTTTTTGTAATAGTAATTACTTTTCATAGTTTGTATTTCCTCTGAAACTGTTTTTCTTTCTTTTACGAGTTTTTTCTCAATATCTTCATCTTTCGGGTTGCTTATATGCTGTTTCCAAAGTATGTTTTTTTGATTTATTTTATGTATTATGCTCTTATTTACCCAGTCCTGTTTTGGAGGGTTAAGTATTTTAGTTTTTTTGATTTTGCATTGCTGAATAGTTTGTGTTAATTTATTTTCAAAGTAGTCGTAGTTGATATTTTCGTTGCTATTAATTTCTACAATTTCATTGAGTTTACCATAATCAATAGTTTCATATTCTATTTTTCGTTTTGGTTCTGGTTCATATTTATCTATTTCGAAGTATATCTGTTTGTGGTCTGACATTGAGGATTCAATAAAGGCCATGTGAAACTGGTGACCCTTGAGATTAGTTGATACATGGTCAAGTAGGGTTTTTGTTTGTGGTGTTTCACGAGTACAGATATAAAATTTTACAGATATAAAAAAACCAGCTTGTAAGGTAAATGACATTATCACACGTTTCATCTAATATGACAAAAAATAACCTGCCCAAGTTCAAAGCCTTAGATTAGATAAAAAATCTCGATTCTGCTGGGCCGAATTTTCCTTGGACGATAGGTTAGATCGTTTAATTTTCATTACCAAAATATGCCAGTGTGTAAGCAAGCATGTTTTTTATTATTTATTTTTTTGTTCATTCATTCATTTTAGATTCTACAACAACAAGTTTTTAACAAGTTCAATTATTGAACTTGATAAAAACGTATAGAATCTAAATCTATCTAATTGAACTTCAATATTTTTGCTTCATTTAAGTTGTATACTAGCTTCCTTCATTGTTTCCACTGGTAGACATCTCTTTCAAGAATCTCAGCCGTGCCAAGCGATTTATCGTTCCGGTGCGATGCCGAAACCAAAGGGTTTATTGAAACTTCCATAACCCTTCCAGGTTACATACCGCTTCCGCTACTTCCCAAAGTGGCAATGGTATTAATTAAAAAAAAAAAAAAAACGCCTCCATACATTCGCATAAATCTTCTCATTATCATCTCTTAATTTGGGATTAATACAATATAATATTCCAAGGGATTCCTATCATATTAAGAACTTATTTGTTTTACAATTCACGAGGATAGAAACTAATTCAATAATAAACTAAGCCTTTGAAACTAATCCAGTAAGTACGCGGATTCATTAATCTCATTTCGGGTTTGTACGGAATAAACTACCCCGAAAAGGTTTTATTTATTTAAGAGCCTTTTCAGCTCAAACAAGACATCATTTTCGTTTTTAAAACTGTCGAGCTCGTAGTTCTAAGTTTACCTAGTTTTAATTTTTTTTTTTTAATTTGTAATATTTGGTTTTCTTTTTTTTTCGTTTTTTCTTGTTTTGTGAGCTGAATAAAGTTTTTTTTATTTATTTTATTTATTTATTTAATAGGGTCTTGTACTGTAGAAACAAAATGACATGATTTTTTGTAAAGCAGTAGTTTATGGAGCTAGAATTCATTATTAAAAAGAATTAATTATTATTAATGTTCCACCGTGTATACAATTTCGGATTTTTAATATTAAGTAGGTACATAGCATAGGATCGCAAAGCGCGTCTGAAATATCTAGCAAAAGCCGAAAGTATTTACAATTTTTATACCTTTTCCAATGTCACCATTAAAAGAATTATGTCATATCAGCTTTATTTAGGGGCTTTATTTTGATGTTTTTATCCTCGCAAATGCTTTTATCAGAATGCTGAGAGAAAGTCACTAAAATCTTTTTAGTTACCTGGACAGACATAAATACGCTTCTTTAGTATACGAAACTTGTGCGTTTTACTAAAGCTTCATCTACACCAGGAGAAACATAGTACGACATTCCGGCATGCCACAAGGCGGCTTGGTGCAATAATAATTCAGTGTTAGCATAGATCATCCCTTATAAGTAGCATCATCATAGAACGAATATTACAGCACGATAGTCTGCATAGTATAATTATTACTGTTTCGAACCGCTAAGATTTGGAACACCCTTCCAGCATCAGTTTTCCCCTCCAATCATAATATGGGTACTGTCAAGTCAAGAGTGAATAGGCATCTTCTAGGCAAGCGCGCTCCATCTTAGGCTGCATCATCACTTGCCACCAGGTCTGATTGCAGCCAAGCGCTAGCTTATAAAAAAATAGCCTTTAAAAGTTTAGTGTGCGAGCCGCGGTCGTGTAGCTCAAAGTCCTTTAATTTTAATCTTCTTTCTCTATTTTAAAGAGATCTTCTAGAGAAAGTTCTTCCAGCGAAATGTCAACAAAACTTCTCAAAGCAAACATCCTCGTAGGTAACGAACAGGCGCTATACGTGAAATGAATAGAAGAATACGATTTCGGCTAAGTTTCGTAGCGATATCGTAGCGGTAGAAGTAACTTCAACGGTCGCAAAGTTGTAGACAGCGAGTCGAAGTAAACAAAACTGATTTCAGTTAAGAGTAAGTTCGAGTTCGTTATGTAACTAAACATTCGTAGTTTTGAATAAGTATAAAATACTAGCTGATGCCCGCGACTTCATCTGCGTGGAATTAAGTTTTTAAAAATCCCGTGGGAATTCTTTGATTTTCCGGGATAAAAGTAGCCTGTGTCACTCTCCAGGTCTTTAACTATATCAATGCAAAAAAATCACGTCAATCCGTTGCTCCGTTGCGACGTGATTGAAGTACAAACCAACAAAACAAATCAACCAACAAACACACTTTTGCATTTGTAATATGGGTACTCAGTGATTGAATTTTTTTTCGTTTGTCCACAGAGGAGGAGGGCACAGAGCTGGAACTGGAGGCCCTCTACAGAAGATACTGCGTGCGGCTGAAACACGCCCTCTTCATGTCCGCGCTCTGTGTTACATTGCTCTGTAGCATGGTGCTGCTGTTCGCTGTGTGTATCTTACATGCTCATGTAAGTGAAGCGGTTTCCATCCATCAGTATCAATCCATATTAATTCCATTCTAATCATCATCATGATCAACCCATCACCAGCTCACTACAGCGCACGGGTCTCCTCTCAGAGTGAGAAGGGTTTTGGCCATAGCCTACCACGCTGGCCTGTGTGGATTGGTAGACTTCACATACCTTTGAGAACATTATGGAGAACTCTCAGGCATGCAGGTGTCCTTACGATGTTTTCCTTCACAGTTAAAGCAGGTAATATTTTGTAACGCACGAGGAGCGGGAGAGTGAGTGAGCGAATGAGTAGTGGCGAGGTGAGGCGAGAAGAGGGGAGAGGAGGCGTGGCGAGGCGAGGCGAGGAGAGGAGAGGAGAGGGGAGGAGTGGCCGCGATGCATAAAAGCGGTTGTCGGGCCGCATGCGCGCATTATACCGTGTATTTTTGAGTGATTTACTTGCTTCATCATAATCTTATGAATGTGGAAATTAAATTCCTGTTGATTTATACAAGTTAACTTCTTTTATTTCTGAGTGTTGTAATAATTTAATTAATTAAAATGCACTTAACTCCGAAAAGTTAGAGGATTAACCCGGGATCGAACCCCTGACCTCCGATTAGAAGGCGGACGTCTTAACCACTTATAGGCTATCATCGTTTCAGATACTATTTACTAGGTCTAAATAGCGATAGTGCATATCCGATGCATGCAAGATCATATTAGACGTGAAGCTAACTCGATCCCGTTTATGAGATTAGCTTCTAGGACAGGCTTTACGCTTTATGGCGCACTTTGCTTAACATACACCCACTGTGTATACTGTGTATATTTTGCTCGTACTTATCATCATCATCATCATCCTCATAACGGTGAAGGAAAACATCATACGGAAACCAGCATGCCTTAGAATTTTTCATAAAGCTGTGTGACTTAGAATAATGTGTGTGCAGCGTTGTGGACTATGGCCTAAACTCTTCATTTTTTTTAAAGACTTATATTCCCCATTCCTCTCCAACTAAGCGTCAGGCTTGTACCAGGAGTAGGTACGACAATAGTACAAAGGGCGGGGTTTGAACCGTCGACCTTTCGGTTTTCAGTCCACTCCTTTACTCGTTTAGGTTTTCGTGACAGACACGACAGACAGACGGACAGACAGACAGACATACAGACAGACAACGATGTCATTTTATAAGGGTTCCTTTTTTCCTTTTGAGGTACGGAACCCTAATAAAAGGGGTGTTTATAAAACTTGGTGTTTGTTTTTATAAGCACCGGATACCCCCACCGAACATTGGTCCTAACAGCACGTTGCGACATTAGGACCCGTCCCCAGCTTATACTAATTGTCTTACATACTTATTGAAATATGTAAATTATTTATTTACATATTTTAATATGCTCATCGCATCGCATACATTTAAAATCTGAAACAATGTAAATTAGGAACAAAGCCAATTTCTGCATGGATTATAACGAGTCGAGTGAGCGAATATGATAGGCTGATAGAAGTATGAGTATTATTATATTTATAGTATCATAATATTTATATAGTGAATAATTGTGAACTTTTAGAATACACTTTTTATAATAAAATATTTATCGCAAGTGTGAAGTTCTTTCACATTCCATCAAAATACTGTTTAGTTGATTTACAACAAAATTTATGTGTCGATGTGTTATTGGTTTAGTAAGTAGATAAATAATATTGTCTTCATGAACGTAGTATCGGTACTATAGCCATACCTAAGTTTTACCTAAAGTCAGTACCCACTCAGTTCGCGCACGCGTCGTGGTTGAGACTCAACCGCGACGCGTCGATTTATAAATGATG
Organism: Maniola hyperantus; assembly: GCF_902806685.2. Lineage (NCBI taxonomy): Eukaryota > Metazoa > Arthropoda > Insecta > Lepidoptera > Nymphalidae > Maniola > Maniola hyperantus. The sequence goes on from NC_048549.1 coordinate 13,033,674, forward strand.
AAGGTCTGGCATACCCTGGCTCTCAGTCCATAATATACAATCATGTAGTCGATTCAGGATCAAGCGGAGAAATTCCTCACTCTAGTTCACTCTGCTATGGACGTTAGGCACTAAACTGAACGGTAATAAGATGTCAAAGCGGCCTTTGAGTGAGTTAGGTTTCACCTAATTGGTTCAATTAATTAACAGTAAACGCTAAAGTGGACTTGGTCCGTTTAATTATAGGTGTGCATAATGTAATATGTGAGAGATATAAGTAGGTACTATGCAGTATTGTACTTAATGTTTGTTTTTTTTTTTTATTCAGATACAGGTTAGCCCTTGACTGCAATCTCACCTGGTGGTAAGTGACGATGCAGTCTAAGATGGTAGCGGGCTAACCTGGAACGGGTATGGCAGTTTTTAATAAACCCAAGCCCCTTTGGTTTCTACACGGCATCGTACCGGAACGCTAAATCGCTTGGCGGTACGGCTTTGCCGGTAGGGTGGTAACTAGCCACGGCCGAAGCCTCCCACCAGACCAGACCAGCAATTTAGAAATTATAAAATTCCAAATCCCTGCCAGGAATCGAACCCGGACCTCCCACTAATAAGACCACAGCGCTTACCACTGCGCCAGGGAGGTCGTCGAATTTGAAATTTGAAAAATTGAAATGTCTAGGCAGATCATTTCAATATCCTAAATGACTTAGGTATACTTAGGTCATACTGCATGGTAGGTACGCTTTCTCCCTGGCGTGGCGTGTTGCCAGTGATAACATATGGATCCGAGACATGGACGCTAACTATGGGCCTCATAAGAAAGCTCAGAGTCACTCAGCGGGCGATGGAGAGAGCTATGTGCGGAGTTTCTCTACGTGATCAAAGCAGAAATGAGGAGATCCGTAGGAGAACTACAGTAACCGACATAGCTCAACGAGTTGCGAAGCTGTAGTGGCAATGGGCAGGGCACATAGTTCGTACAAACGATAGACGTTAGGGTCCCAAGGTGCTGGAATGGCGACCTCGCACCGGAAGACGCAGCGTTGGAAGACCCCCAGGCCCCACTAGGTGGACGGATGACATCAGACGAGTCGCAGGGAGCGGCTGGATTCAGGCGGTGCAAGACCGTGGCGTGTGGAAGTCTTTACAAGAGACCTATGCCCAGCAGCGGACGTCTATTGGTTGATGATGATGAAGAATGCAAACTACGATAATGTAGACATGCCTTAAATGCATTGGAATGCAAATTATGTTGGTATAATAATAATAGTCATAATATTTCGTATATAGTACTTAGGTACATAATGTATTAATAGGTATAACACTTGCTTGTGAAATTATACCTAGGGTAGGTCTGCCATATTAGAAACATTCCTTCTATAATGAAAACCTACATAAACTACATAATAGATATTTATGTAGTTTATTAGATTCTAGTACCGTAGACCTATTCCACGTCTTGATACGCCTTACTCACAACCTTGAATGGGAAGCTGGAAGAAATCTCTGTTTAGAGATAAGCATTTCCGATGTAACTTAATTTATTATTACTTTGTAACTACAATTTTTGGTACATGAATAATAAAAATAAATAAATAAATAAAATAAAACCGGCCAAGGGCAAGGTCAGGCTCGCGCAACGAGGGTTTCGTACTACAGTCGTATTTTTTCGACATTTTGCAGGCTAATTCAAAAACTATGATGCATAAAAATCTGTTTTAGAAAGCACAAGTGAAAGCTTTTCTTGATATAGCTATCTTACTTCGAAAATTGAAAATACTAATTATTAGTTCATGACCACAATTTAATTTTTTTCTGTGATGTAACCCTGAATTCACGGTTTCCAGATTTCTCCCCTAAGGTCTGCTATAAGACCTACCTACCTGCCAAATTTCATGATTCTAAGTCAACCGGAAGTACCCTGTAGGTTTCTTGACAGTCCGACAGACAGACAACAAAGTGATCCTATTAGGGTTCCGGTTTTCCTTTTGAAGTACGGATCCCTAAAAAGTCAGTATTTGTTGTTTCACCGACATAATGCAGATGACATCATCAGACTAAACTGATGTTAAGGATTTGAAAATAATGATTAATGATGTTGAATCGATTATCTTACTGAGAGGAAGTTATTTCAATCAGTTCCTTCGCGAAGAGGAAAAGCTTTATGACGTCATTTCCGTTTCGTAACGCTGTTGGTGTGGTAACCATTTTAATCTGATTCATTCCCATGCCTTCAGCTGTAATAGCCTAGTGGTTAGGATGTCCGCCTCCTAATCGGAGGTCGGGGGTTCGATCCCAGGCACGCACCTCTAACTTTTCGGAGTTATGTATGTATGCATTTATATGTATTCTTTATTGCACCACAAACATGCATGTTGCATTCTTTATTGGAATAATGTGCGTTTTACTTAATTAAATATCACTTGCTTTAACGTTGAAGGAAAACATCGTGAGGAAACCTGCATGCCTGAGAGTTCTCCATAATGTTCTCAAAGGTGTGTGAAGTCTGCCAATCCATGTAGACTATGACCAAAACCGTCCTCACTCTGAGAGAAGACCTGTTCTCTGTAGTGAGCCGGCGGTCATGATGATAATGATTCCCGTGCAGCGAGTATTTTTTCTCCAGAAAACCAGATTTCTTGAACAGAGAACCTTCTCCTTTTTTGAAATCGAGCCTGTAGGTTCTGTTTAACATCAATAGATTGGTCTATGGCTGAGATCTATATAGAGCGTACTTTGACTTTCTTAAGACATTGTTAAAACGAAACAGCATTATATTGCTGCTACGAATCTGTCTCGTTTTGACTGAAACTTAAGCCTGAGCAAAGTCAAAGTGCGCTCTATAGATCTCAGCCTATGAGTCTGCGTCCCAGGTGTCAGCGGGTGTAGAGCAAACTCCTTATATTTACAAGAAATTGGAAGGAGAAGAACTAATCGAGAGCGGGTCGGAGAGTATGGCATCGCACCCGCTGGCCGCCACGCCCGCTCCCAGCTGGGCCGCAGAATAAGGGCGTTTGTGCACTCATCCGTGAAATCATGGATTCCGTAAAAATACGAATCGAATGAGTACGTATTTGTATGACGGCCACTTCGAAAAATGACGGATACGAACTGAATACAGATGAGTACACAAACGCTCTAAGAGTTATATTGAATTTGGTGGCATGGCGAGATTACCGCCTATCGTGGATTTGGCGCCTAAGAAATAACTTTGAGAAATTCCACAGGAATCCTTAAAAATCTTACTCAACGCGGACGAAGTCGCGTGAATAACCTAGTCCTACGTAAATCTAAATATATAAAAGGAAAATGTGTCTAACTGACTGACTGATCTACCAACGCAAAGCTCAAATTACTGGACGGATCGGGCTGAAATTTGGCATGCAGATAGCTATTATGACGTAGGCATCCGTTAAGAAAGGATTTTTGAAAATTCAACCCCTGAGGGGGTGAAATAGGGGTTTGAAATTTGTGTAGTCCACGCGGACGAAGTCGCGAGCAAAATGTAGTATTAACATAAAAGGGCCACTTTTTCCACAAAAAGAAACTAAATTCAATCACGCCCCCAAATCGAAATCCTCTAAGCAGGCGCCGACGATAATATAATTCAAGAAAAAATGTAGGTAATAGAAGTTATAACCGGGCTATAACACAATAGGTCTATTGGACTTTTGATAAAAAGCCCGCCACAAGGAAAATATTGACCTCAAGACAAAGAGATTTGAAAGCTAGAGCGGATAATAGGGCCATTTTTATGAAGCATTTCTAAAGTATAAAACAAGTTGTGATTAAAAAATAAAAACCACGAATGCCCTGCTATGATAATGACAAAAAAAGTGATAATTTGATAATGGCGGCCTATATATAGCCTAATATAAATTTTTTCATTTTATTTGGAAAGTCATTGATTTTTGGGATAAAAAGTAGCTTTTGTCTTTCTGGCTTACAGTAGCTTAATTAACTTTAGCGACATCACGAAAATTTAAACTGGGGTGTTGTCGAATTTAGTACTTAGTAACACATAATACTTACACGGTGACTTTTTGGTCGTCTTACAAAAGAGTATATAAAGAAGCCAATGTCTAAAATCAATAAGTAATAAAAATTATATAAATACAATTTAAAAAAGTAATCAAAATAATAATAATTATATTGGTTGGAAAGTTATTTTATCTAACCTATCGAACATCGCTAAAATGAATGACTGGAGATAAAAGGAACTACGCGCGTCAGCTGATGCACAGCGGTTGTCTTTGCTTTCGCTATAATTATGTTGTTATTCAATAAACCTTATTATTAAACATTTTTTATTGAAATATTCTTTATTTTTTAAATTACTAAATAGATAGTAAACATTGGGGCCGATTCTCTTGTACACAATCTCTAAACTAAACTAAATTAACAGATCTAAATCTAGTGCTATCCTTTTCCGCCAGCAACATTATGACAGGGATAGCAATAGATTTCGACGTGTCATTTTAGTTTAGTTTAGAGATTGTGTATAAGAGAATCGGCACCAATATCCTTTTCAAGATGTCGCTTTTGTAAGACGACTAAAAAGTCACCACGTATAGTAGCTAAATGGCCAATTTTTGTAGCTATTTCCTCTCTATATAAGCTTTACAAAGTTTAAATGTCTTTGCCTTTTTACAATTACCCCAGATGTTTTCGATATTCTATTACTTATATTCAGGGCACAATATGAAATTCCGATAAAAGATTCTTCGAGCTGAATTACTTATAATTTTTTGAGGTCTTTTTGGACCTTTGAATAGTTGGCCTTATTCGGCTAAATATGTAATAGATTTCAGGCCTGTTTTAAAAACCGGTTCAGTGCAAGACGGACCTCGCTCTTTATGGGTTCCGTACATAATTATGAACACCATATTATTTTGGGTGCATAAAATATTTCTTTTCCGACCTATAAACCATGAAAGAAAACCCCAAAAAATGTTCGTTTCGTTGTTTTCAGTATTTTTTGTTTTAAACCCGTACATCAGAATTATTATAAACCCTTATTATAAATGCGAAAGTGTGTTTTTAGGGTTCCGTAGCCGAATGGCAAAAAACGGAACCCTTATAGATTCGTCATGTCTGTCTGTATGTCTGTCTGTCTGTCCGTCCGTATGTCACAGCCACTTTTTTCCGGAACTATAAGAGCTATAGGTACTGTTGAAACTTGGTAAGTAGATGTATTCTGTGAACCGCATTAAGATTTTTACACAAAAATAGAAAAAAAAAAAATTTGGGGTTTATCATTTTTTTCTAAACTGAATAGTTTGCGCGAGAGACACTTCTCAAAGTGGTAAAATGTGTCCCCCCCCCTGTAACTTCTAAAATAAGACATTTAACTTCTACAATAAGATTTCATAGACATATCATGGCACCTACCCCATTGGCAGGTACCGTTACAAAAATTCGAAGAAAAAGAAATTATGTGTTCGAATTCATCACATCTTGATACCATGATACCATCTCGAACTGCTCTTCAATAAGAGCGTCTTATTGTTGAGCGCAAATATTTATTCGTTTGCGCGACTGAATACCAGCCAGCGCCATCTATGATAGTTTTAGTAAATAAATATTGTTCCAATACAGAAAATACAATATAGAAAAATGCAAATCAATGCAATGCAAAAATATAAGTAGGTGAAATATAAACCTACCTATTTTATGAAGAAACCCATATTATTTTATACACTGAGTTTTTTAGGGTTCCGTAGCTCAAAAGGAAATATAGAAACACTTATATAGGATCACTTTGTTGTCTGTGTCTGTCGTGTCTGTCAAGAAAACCTATAAAGTACTGCCCTATTTCTTGAATAGCAGGCAGCTGTCGGGCCATAATGACAATTGCTTCAGTCATTAGTTCTAGCGATATCCATCATTATCAGGGCGCACGGCAGTGCCCCCGCCAAGACGAGTTATGTTTCCCAGCACTTTAAGAAATCGATAAAATGTATGGAAATGATGAATCATCAAACCTGTATAACTTGGCTCAGAGCAATCTTACAACTTTGGTGCCATTTTAACTATTGCTCCAAATGACTAGTTCTAACAATACGTACTAATTTTTTTTTGTTGACCGGCACTTTCAGAAAACTCCCAATTTATTTAGCTAGAATGATTTCCTTTCATGATTCTAGGTCAACGGGAAGTACCCTGTAGGTTTCTCGACAGACAGACAGATAGACAGACAGACAGACAGACAGACGGACGGACGGTACGCGCTAGCTCTTACTGTCATGAACTGAGACGATACAATCAAAATTTTTTCCCTTGTTACAGGATTTATCATCACAAGTGACAGCGGTATCAGTGCTGTCAGTGATAATATTCATACTATCAGTGGTTCTGGCAATGGCGCTGTTGCCAGCGGCCGCCGAGTGGGAGGCGCTGGCGTTGTCTGGCTCAGTGCTGGTGACTATCAGCCTGGGCGCTGGCACACTGATGGCCACGCACCACGCTCCTTTGCCGCTATTCGCTTTGATACTGGTCAGTATTGCATTCTATTCTATTGCCTTATGACTAGTGTTGTTGCCAGCGGCCGCTGTGTGGAAGGCGCTGGCATTGTCTGGCTCAGTGCTGGTGACTATCAGCCTGGGCGCTGGCACACTGATGGCCACGCACCACGCTCCTTTGCCGCTATTCGCTTTGATACTGGTCAGTATTGCATTCTATTCTATTGCCTTATGACTAGTGTTGTTGCCAGCAGCCGCTGTGTGGAACGCGCTGGCATTGTCTGGCTCAGTGCAGGTGACTATCAGCCTGGGCGCTGGCACACTGATGGCCACGCACCACGCTCCTTTGCCGCTATTCGCTTTGATACTGGTCAGTATTGCATTCTATTCTATTGCCTTATGACTAGTGTTGTTGCCAGCGGCCGCTGTGTGGAAGGCGCTGGCATTGTCTGGCTCAGTGCTGGTGACTATCAGCCTGGGCGCTGGCACACTGATGGCCACGCACCACGCTCCTTTGCCGCTATTCGCTTTGATACTGGTCAGTATAGCATTCTATTCTATAGTCTTATCACTAGTGTTGTTGCCTGCGACCACCGAGTGGGAGGCGCTGCTGGCATTGTCTGGCTCAGTGGTGGCGACTTTCAGCCTGGGCCTAATCACATCAGCAACTTTTTATCAAAGTCAAAACGCTCACTTATCAGACTCGCGCACTGAGGGTTCCGTACTACGATCGTATTTTATCGACATTTTGCACGATAAATCAAAAACTACTTACTAGATCTCGTTCAAACCAATTTTCGGTGGTGCATGGTAATCATATATTTTTTTAGTTTTATCATTCTCTTATTTTAGAAGTTACAGGGGGGGGGGGGGGGTACGCACATTTTACCACTTTGGAAGTGTCTCTCGCGCAAACTATTCAGTTTAGAAAAAAATTATATTAGAAACCTCAATATCATTTTTGAAGACCTATCTAGATACGCCACGTATGGGTTTGAAAAAATATTTTTTTTGGATTTTCGTTCTAAGTATGGGGAACCCCCAAAATTTTACCTTACCAAGTTTCAACAGTACCTATAGCTCTTATAGTTTCGGAAAAAAGTGGCTGTGACATACGGACGGACAGACAGACAGACATGACTAATCTAGGTATAAGGTATCCGTTTTTGCCTTGGCTACTGAACCCTACAAATGTAACTTCCGATAACAGTTTCAGCCATTTGAGCTGCGACTCTTAATAGAATTTATAGTACCTTAGTATTCAGAAAAAAACTATACCTATTGAACGAACTAAAAGTTGAAAGCAAATTATAATGAGGTCAAGCAAACTCGCCAATGTAGAAAGCTGTAGCATAAACTGTCATTATTTAGTTCGCGTTAACTTTTATCATTCGACTGTTTGCTTCCCGAACGATGCGATTAAAAGTTAGTTAGGTGTAAAGTTTTTGTTCAACGCTGTCGTAATATTACCTAGATATTAGGTTGGTAAGTAGATTTTACAAGGAACTACAAGCTTAATCTGTATATATACAATTTAAAGTCTTGACTGATTTATATATCAAAGCACAGCCTATACCGCTGGTCCTAGAGATAGTCTTATAATATACTTCGTCCGCGTGGACTACACAAATTTCAAACCCCTATATTTCACCCCCTTGGGAGTTGAATTTTAAAAAATCGTTTCTTAGCGGATGCCTGAGTCATAATAGCTATCTGTATGCCACATTTCACCCCGATCCGTCCAGTAGTTTGAGTTGTGCTTTGATAGCTCAATCAGTCAGCCAGTCACATTTTCTATAAAAGGAAAAGGTGACTGACTGACTGACTGACTGACTGACTGACTGACTGACTGACTGACTGATCTATCAACGCACACCTCAAACTAATGGATGGATCGGGCTGAAATTTGGCATGCAGATAGCTATTATGACGTAGGCATCCGCTAAGAAAGGATATTTGAAAATTCAACTCCTAAGGGGGTGAAATAGGGGTTTGAAATTTTGTAGTCCACGCGGACGAAGTCGCGAGCATAAGCTAGTCCTTTTATATATTCAGACTAGCTTATGCTCGCAACTTCGTCCGCGTTGACTATACAAATTTTAAACCCCTATTTCACCCCCTTAGTGGTTGAATTTTCAAAAATCCTTTCTTAGCGGATGTCTACGTCATAATAGCTATCTAAATGCTAATTTTCAGCCCGATCCGTCCAGTAAATTGAGCTTTGCATTGATAGATCAGTCAGTCAGTCAGTTAGTCAGTCAGTCAATCAGGCACCTTTTCCTTTTAATATATTTAGAAGGTTATTAGAATCATTGATGTTGGAAGCTTCTGTGATTGGAATAGATAAGTATTATGTCACAAGAAACATACAGCGTGTTTGATAAATTATATAACACTAGCTAATGCTCGCGACTTCGTCCGCGTGGACTACACAAATTTCAAACCCCTGTTTCACCCCTTTAGGGGTTGAATTTTCAAAAATCCTTTCTTAGCGGATGCCTACGTCATAATAGCTATCTGCATGCCAAATTTCAGCCCGATCCGTCCAGTAGTTTGAGCTGTACGTTGATAGATCAGTCAGTCATTCAGTCATTCAGTCAGTCAGTCAGTCAGTCAGTCAGTCACCTTTTCCTTTTATATATTTAAGAAGAAGAAGAAGAAGAAGATGACAATACGCAAAGATCTGGATGCGTAAGTCAGTCACCTATCCAGTTACCGCCTAGGGTCAAAGTTACTTAACCTTTGATATGCGCTGTCACAACTAGGACACACGTCCCTCAAATGGGCTCTATTGAGCTAATAGACGTATAGAAAAGGTAACAATGGGTATCCGATTGAGCAGAATCTTACTAGAATTTTCATAATAATTCAACAATCGATTCAAACAAAGTGTCATAAAAGATAAAGACAATCCCGCTCAAACTTATGAAATTCAAACTAAGTGCATTAGAGAGAAGATTTCCGAGATTTCCAAGGGTAAATCCGGACTGAAGAATTATCACGAAATTGCATTAAAGTGTTATAACTCCGGGGCGCTTCAGATGGAGCAGTTTAATGTGGAATTAAACCGATTAAAGCGCTTTAGAAATTACTTGAAATCTTCAACTTGTAATTGTTCAGCTCTGTCCATTAGAAATAGGGTAAACTTGCCTAAATCGTACCTGCTGCGCCTAAATCGTACCCCATTATTAATTCACAGTTTTCGAATTTATTCCTTTACTTGTGCTATAAGACCTACTACCTGCCAAATTTCATGATTCTAGGTCAACGGGAAGAATAGGTTTTCTTGACAGACACGACAGACAGACAATAAATCCTACCTCCTATTCTATCCTAGGAAAACATCCTATAAGTGTTCCTATATTTACTTTTGAGCTACGGAACCCTAAAAAAACTCAGTTTATTATATTGATCGATATAATAATATGGGTTTCCTCATAAACTAGGTAGGTTTATATTGCAACTACAGTGCATTTTTTTAGAGAGCTACTGTATTGGAACAATGTTTATTTTCTAAAACTATCATAGATGGCGCTGGATGGTATTCAATCGCGCAAAAGAATAAGTATTCGCGCTCATAAATAAGACATTATGAGCAGTTTGAGATACTATCATTCGTGAATAGATCTACCTATGTGACTATTCCGAAGATTAAACTTCTTCTTCTTCTTTTTTAAATTTTTGTAACGGTACCTGCCAATGAGGTAGGTGCTGTAGTAAATTAATCAAACAGTACGCGGCAGAAAATAGGATTTGTAGAGCACTGTATCTGTCATTGAGACCGACAAAATGTTATGTAGGTATGAGTGACAGAGACAACACTACTGTCTGTCTGTCTGTCCGCGTGTCACAGGTCTCTAGCTCTTAGACAAAATGAGTTACAAACCTGAAAATTTGGTTTCTGGTGTAGAACGTTGACCCGGAACCAAATATTGAATAAGAAAACCAAATGGCTTTATTTTTAATATATTTGAAATTATATGCCTTTGTTCTTAGGGGGTACGAATTAGGCAAGTTTCCCCTACTGTTCTCTTGACTAAATTTCGGAAGCGGAGCCAATCCATAGTATCCATACTAATATTATAAATGCGAAAGTGTGTCTGTCTTTTCGTCTGTTCGTCTGTCTGTCTGTCTGCTAGCTCTTCACGGCTTATCCGTTTAACCGATTTTAATGAAATTTGGTACAGAAATAGCTTGCATTCCGGAGAAGGACATACCCTTTTGATCCCGGAAAATCAAAGATTTCCCACGGGATTTTTAGAAACCTAAACCCACGCAGATGAAGTCGTTTCTGTAGGTACGGAACTCATCGTGCGGGTGTTCGACTCGCTCTTGGCCGGTTTTCTTTGATTCCATGACACCCAGAGATATTTGTACATAACGTCGATTCAGGCTTAAACCGAGAGTTCCCTCACTCTAGTTCACTCTGCAACAGTTCTTACAGTATGGTCTGACATTATGGTTTTTTTTCAGATGGTGCACACAATGATGCCCATAGCGCGGCCCATAGCGCTGGGCATGTCCGCAGCCCTGACCCTCGCGTACATGGGCGTCGCGATAGGCCTAGGCCCGCAAGGACAGGAAGGCCAATTTTATCAGCAGGTTGGTCTTAACTTTGTCTTGGAACGTATAACTTATCTGCATCTATTGTATAGCAAATACGACCTCTTTCAGCGCATAATTCAGGGAAAATTGCCGGCAGATAAATAAATAATAAATAAAAATCTTTTTTATTCAAATAAACTTTTACAAGTACTTTCGAATAGTCGGATGCATCTACCACTGGTTCGGAATGCATTTCCTACCGAGAAGAACCAGCAAGAAAGACCACCAGGCCGTAGAAGAACATCGTGACTAAAGAATTTACGCCAATAGTACGGGAAGAGTAGGTACCTACCCGATCTTTTTTCCGAGCAGCAGTGTCCAAAATGCAGATAGCCTGAATGATTGCCAACCTCCGATAGGAGACGGTATCTCAAGAAGAAGAAGAGATCTATTGTATAGAAGCAGGCGCCGACTCTCTCACCACCACCATGCAGCACCATACAAATCGTGTGTCGAGTGTGTTTTAAGGGATTTGTGTGGTGTTGCCGGTTGCGTAATGGTGGTCCGTATTGCTTGCTTGGTGCCTGGCTTTTCCTGCAGGTTTAGCAGTGGGAGGATGGTCGGTGCATATCGCATGCTGCATGTTGCATCATACAGATGTGTCTCTTTCAGTGGATTACAGCAAACTAAGTTTTTGGTTCCAGGTTTATCTGTACCTATAATATCTGCAAACTGATTTGGTTAAAGATCCAAGTGCTAAGTATCTTTGCAAACCATGAGTCAGTTCTTAATTATTTGGTCCAAGCAGTCATTACAATAAAGACACATTATCTTCCCAGTAGGGTGGTAACTAGCCACGGCCGAAGCCACCCATCAGACCAGACCAGACACAATTTAGAAATTAAGCATAAACTTCCAATTGCCCCTGCCAGGAATCGAACCTTGGACCTCCCACGTATAAGAATACAACGCTCCCTACTGCGCCAGGGATGTAAATGTAGTTTTTCAAACACTCTTTTATTATAGTAATGTATAATATTATGGAAAAACTTTAGAGTGAATTTTAAATATTTTCAGTGCTTTTGAACTTGTAAGGCATAAAAACTGTGTTCTTGAATTTGAATTTAAGTTTCGACTAAGCAGGTATCATAAACTTTTAAGCACTTATATTGTACCCTAAGTTGCCCAAGTATGGTACATTCTCTTCAAAGATTATTATGTAGATAGGCAACTAGTTTACATACTTAATTAACACAACTTGTCGTTAAGATAGCGCATTATGAGCACTTGAGCAGGAAGGTTTAAGTACCAAACCTCCTCGCCGCAGCGAAGTAAGGGACACCTGCGGGTAGTTTAATAAACTCACCATTTTGCTTCTGAACCAACACAGTGTCATTAAATTGGAGAAGGTCACAGAATTTAGACTTTGTCTAGAAGTGGTAAAGCCGTACAGATGTGTAGTGAAACATCAGCGCTAGATAGTTGAAACTGACATATTCGTATGGTTTATAGTCTATTTAGGATTCCGTATCCGAAGCGTGCCAACGGACAGTCTATCCCTCTGACTGTCAGCGGACTGTATGAATTTCTATTGCAGTATTTAAATAACAAAATATAATGCAAAAAAATACATAGTGTTATAATTACTTATACCACGTTTGTCATCAACTTTTTAAGGTTAACATTTTTGGATCAAAAGCTTATTCTTCCACAGTTAATCTGCGAGCTATCCTTGCTCCTCTCGGCAAGCGGCATCGGCCTCTACTACCGCGCGTTGACGGAGCGTGCTCATCGGAACACGTTCGCCGGCACCAGGACTTGCCTGGAACAGCGCGTGAAGCTCGAGTGCGAGAGAGAACAACAGGAGAGTTTACTGCTCTCTGTCATACCCGCGTATATCGCTGCTGAGGTAAGTCTAGCATGCTTGCTCAATTGATCAAGCAGCATTCTTAGAATACGGTTGATAGACCGTGCTTATCGGAATACGTTCACTGCTGCTGAGATAACTTAACCATCCTTGCTCTACTGAGCAAGCGATAATCCACCTATGATACGGTTTCCGTTGGAGTTCTAGAATATAGTAAAGGAGATACTCGGGTATCATCATTACAGAGCACGGCCCATGGGTCTCCTCTCAGAGTGAGAAGGGTTTAGGCCATAGTCTACCACACTGGCCATGTGCGGATTGGTAGACTTCACACACCTTTGAGAACATTATGGAGAACTCTCAGGCATGCAGGTTTCCTCACGATGTTTTCCTTCACCGTTAAAGCAAGTGATATTTAATTAATTAAAATGCACATAACTCCGAAAAGTTAGAGGTGCGTACCCGGGATCGATTCCCCGACCTCCGCTTAGAAAGCGGACGTCCTTACCACTAGGCTATCACAGCTTTAAAGAGATATTAATTGAGCTTTAATGTAAGTACTTACCTATCTACTTCCTTTATAAGTTTGAAACGTAGGTATTACATTTAACTTTTACATTTAACTTTAACTAAACTAAGTACCTACCTACTACCTGGATCTGCAAATTGCACTCTTTTACAGACAAAGGGTAAGCTTCTTTCAGAACAAACGAACTTTTATTATGAATTTTAATTCAAACCTTCAGGCTAGCTACGATTAATGGATTAAGCGAGATTACTGTTGCAACTTTAATAAAACTTTTCAAATCAAGAAAACTTTCGCTGTGTTACAATAGGCTTTACCTATATACATTGTCAGTAGGTAAACTACTATTGCCTAGACAGTACCTACTTAAGTTAGTATACGTGGTAGAAAATAACGATGCCAGAAGCATGTTTAATTAAATTTGCTTCATTATTATATCAGAACTAGCTTATTCTCGCGACCTCGTCCGCATGGACTACACAAATTTCAAACCCCTATTTCACCCCCCTTAGGGGTTGAATTTTCAAAAACCCTTTCTTAGTGGATGCCTACGTCATAATAGCTATCTGCATGCCAAACAGCCCGATCCGTCCAGTAGTTTGAGCTGTGCGTTGATAGACCAGCCAGTCAGTCACTTTTTCCTTTTATATATTTTCTTTGGATGAGTTGTTAGCAACAAATTTAACGGGCAAATTGCTGGTGATTTTTTATCAGGCGCTTAGAAAATTTTGCAAACTTTGGCGCCGATTCTCTTGTACACAATCTCTAATCTAAACTAAATTAACAGGTCTAAATCTAGTGCTATCCTTTCCCGCAAGCAACATTATGAAAGGGATAGCAATAGATTTAGACGTGCCATTTTAGTTTAGTTTAGAGATTGTGTACAAGAAAATTAGCCACAATGTGTTTTTTTTTTATTTGAAAAACTTATATCTGCTATAAGACCTACCTACCCGCCTGCCACATTTCATGATTCTAAGTTAACGGGAAGTACCCTGTAGGTTTCTTGACAGACCGACAGACATACAACAAAATGATCCTACAAGGGTTTCGTTTTTCCTTTTGAGATACGGAACCCTAAAAACATATTAATTATTAACAACAGGACTCAAGAGCTCATATTAAAAACCAGGTTTTGAGGTGAGTATCTCCAAATCTTGTTGAACTTGACTAAAACCACTTAGGATTGACGAATAAACGATTTACAAAGATAAGGAAAGGTGATAAAAATATTCAGGTCATTTATAAAATAAATAAATAAAATAAGCAAACCATACCATCGCTGAAATATTTTCAGCATTTTTACATTATCAGATACGATCTCTAAACGATGTCGTGAAACGTGGTATACAGTTTGCATATTATTTCTTTGTGTTATGTCATTGAAGACATCGGTCTTTTATAGAAGGAAATGGTTGTCTAGAATGAGATTATAATGAATAAGTCTCAATATCGCAATGGTCAGGAGTGGATTGAAATAAAGAGTACTTCATTTCAGTTCAGTCTAGCCACCCCGGCCGTTGTTCTGGCGTATTCGTGCAGGCCGCAGACGCGTTGTTTGGGAGTCATAGAGGCGCTCTGCCTAAGAAGCTAGCTTACTCTCGCCCATATCACCCTGTCGCGCTGTACTTCTACTCGCCGCCACTCGCCACGCCTCGACTCCACTCGCCGCACTTAATGGTGAAGCAAAACATCGTGAGAAAACCTACGCTGGCCCTTACACTTGCTGAAGTCACGAGCATTTTACAAAGCGTAGTAATTTTTTTTTTGTTAAAATAAAAAATTATGGTGCAGTTGGCTGTTTACTCAGCAAAGTGGGTGACCAGCGCAGCGGGGTGATTCGCTAACTCAGTGTCTATCACTGAATGATAGCCACCGAGCTTATTTGACATTAGTTGGTTCCAAATTGCTGCTTCACTGAGTGACATTAAAATATTTTTCGAAGAAAACGTTCAATAGATTAAAAACGGGCTGAATTGAGAACCACCTCATTTTTGGAAGTCGGTTAAAAATAAAGGTCAAATGAGCTCGATGGCTATCATTCAATGTTAGACACTGAGTTAGCGAGTCAGTAGGCAGGGCACTCACTCTCTGAAACTAAGCGTATGACTTTTGCAAGACAGCCAGTCCCGATAAACTAGCTACTTAATTTGTAAGAGTTATTAAGTCGTATCGTCCGATATGTCGTGTTGTACCGGATAGTGTAAAAGATCATTTTTACTCGGATATAGCACAGTGTCACGTCGTGAGTGTCAAATTATCGTGCAGTTGTCTGTTTGCTCCGCAAAGTGGGTGACCAGGACTGATAAAATGGATGTTTTTCTCATAACGGGGCCTTTTGTTTACTTTTACTTCACTCGCTTTTACTCGCCGACTGCGCTGAGAGATAATGGATATATAGTTCATGCCATTTAGTTTCTGTTTTCACGCAACTCTTTCATGAATTTCGGCTTACTTCCGGTTATCGCCGGCTAGTTACAGAGCACGGGTCTCCGTCAGAAGGGTTTTAGCCATAGTCTACCACGCTTTTGCAGATTGGCAGACTTCTTTGAGAACATTATGGAGAACTCTCAGGCATGCAGGTTTCCTCACGATGTTTTCCTTCACCGTTAAAGCAAGTGATATTCAATATCAACGCACAGCTCAAACTACTGGACGGATCGGGCTGAAATTTGGCGTACCTACAGATAGCTATTATGACGTAGGCATCCGCTAAGAAAGGATTTTTTCTTAATTTTGGTTTAAAAATAAAAATAATATGATCATTTCTTCAAGTCTACTTCGTCCATACATTATTCCGGTATATAGCCTATAGTGGTTAAAAGTTTATGGATATCTCAAACGCGACATTTTCCAGGTCAAATGTCACACTTTTTAGTAGGTTACTACTGAATTGCCTGGTGGAAGGCTTCGGCCGTGGCTAGTTACCACTTTACCGGTAAAACCGTGCCGCCAAGCGATTTAGCGTTCCGTTACGATGCCGTGTAGAAACCAAAGGAGTGTGGGGTGGGTGTGGGTTTAATAAAAACTGCCATACACCTTCCAGGTTAGCCCACTTCCATCTTAGACTGCATCATCTCACTTACCACCAGGTGAGATTGCAGTCAAGGGCTAATTTGTATCTGAATTAAAAAAAAGAATTTTCTAATTTACCTACCTACTGAAACTTTATTAAACACTAGCTGATGCCCGCGACTTCGTCCATGTGGAATTAGGTTTTAAAAATCCCGTGGGAACTCTTTCCGAGGTAAAAAGTAGTCTATGTCATTCTCCAGATCTTTATCTATGTGTACCCATGCAAAAAATCACGTCAATTCGTTTCACCGTTGCGACGTGATTGAAGGACAAACTAACAAACCATCAAACCAACAAACAAACACACTTTCGAATTTATAATAAGGATACTGATCAGAGGCGGATTAAAGGTCGAGAGCGCCCTAGGCAAGCACCTCATACTTCATAGGCCTAGGTTGCCTTAGGGATAATCTGCCTCTGGCGGCGCCCCTTCGTAGCCTGGCGCCCCTAGGACTAGGCACGCGCCTCTTTTGCCTTATGGGTAATCTACCACTGATACTGATGCTTGTATTTGTTTATTTTTCGGTGCTCTACCTAATAACAAAAAATGTCGTTATCTCAAAATGATGTTTTAGTCGGACTTTTTTCCTGTTTTGGTTTGTTTTCAAGCGACGTGAAAATGCGAGCTGAACGGAAAATTCTCGAATTTAACCTTATTTTACGATGAAAAGCGACTTTGTTAAATGAAAAGCGATTATCCGCATTGAATGAAATATTATGGGCACAGATCACTTTGGTGAATACTAATCTTTTAACTGTTTCCATTGTTATAAGACGAGAAGATACGGTAGGTATTTTATGAGTTTCGAATTAAATTATTTAAAACAAGGAAACAATGCGCCTAATTCCTTTGTACACAATCTCTAAACTAAACTAAAATGATAGGTACGTTTAAATATATTGCTATCCATAATGCCGCCTGTAGAAAAGGATAGCATTAGATTTAAACCTATCAATTTAGAAGTTTAGAGATTGTATACAAGAGGATCGGCCACAATATGATATTACTTACCGCCGACACGTGACCATCCGATGACGCGTGCCGAGTATTAGTTTAACAATAATTTAAACTTATTTGACGTTTCAATAATTATTTATGTCATAATGACGCTTTTTAATTTATTAGATTTTATATGTTTTAGATAAAAATACCGGCTGTATTATTTTATATTCAAAATCAAAATAGAATTCTTAACTGAGCAAACTTTATATATCGAATAATATGCCGGATAGGGTTTTTGAAATCGTTTCATAATGGAAACGCGTTCAAGGTTCAACGCAGCGAATACAAATCAGATGACCGTTAACGGCGAGTTATTTCAAAGTTTCTGACCATCTATAGCTTACTGGCCTACTCTAGATTTACTATTTAGTCAAACTATTAGTCTATATTAGTAAAATTTTTGAAAAGTGCAAAAACAGTCCTTATTTCAGGTGGAATAAGGTTTGGAACTATTTGTTAGTAATCTTTCGATGATAGTGGATGTAAGGATGTTCCGATGATTAATGCTTGAAAGTTGCCATTTTCGTTTAATCAGATGACGTGATTTTTTTGAGGAAGACTCATCATCAAACCCATTGCCGGCTGTGTTAGTACAGATGTGGGGTGAGTACGGATCTCTAAAAATGTGAAGGATTTGGTCATAGTCATTAAGTCAACCACGTTGGTGAAGAGCGGATTGGCAGACTTCACACACCTTTGAGAACATTATGGAGAACTCGCAGACATGCAGGTTTCCTCACGATACGAGGAAGAATACTAGAACAATTCAATGATTTAGCAATGTTATGCAAAATCTCGCCAGATTGCTCCATTTATTGCTCCATACGATGTGTTGCCAATCCAGCAATTGCTTAAAAACCCGGCCAAGTGCGAGTCAGGCTCGCGCAATGAGGGTCCTGTACTACAGTCGTATTTTTCGACATTTTGCAGGATAATTCAAAAACATAAATATAAATAAAAATCTGTTTTAGAATGCACAGGTGAAGACTTTTCATATGATACCCCACTTGATAAAGTTATCTTACTTAGAAAATTGAAAATCCTAATTATTAGTTCATGACCACAATTTAATTTTTTTTATGTGATGTAACCACAAATTCACGGTTTTCAGATTTATCCCAAATGTCAGCTATAAGATCTACCTACCTGCCAAATTTCATGATTCTAGGTCAACGGGAAGTACCCTGTAGGTTTCTTGACAGACAGACAACAAAATGATCCTATAAGGGTTCCGTTATTGCTTTTGAGGTACGGAACCCTAAAAATTGCCCATGCAAGGTCACCGTTAGACCGGTATGTCTTCCTAAAGTGATATTATTTTAATCACAATGGAAAGGCTTTCTTAGAAATTAAGTTTGTCACGTAACATACCTAGGTGGGTATGTGTTGGAATACTAATTAGAGAGAAAGGGTTGCAAGTCACCACCGGCTGTGACATGCTAGTAGATTTATAGCTCCTATGAACATTTCGGACGTGGCTTTGATCAATGATATTATTATAATGAATCATACTAGAGCCATGACCTAGATAAACACAGATCGGAGAGTGATATTAATTCAGTGTATTTCTGAGTTTATGAGCATAAATAATTTTTTTAAAAAGTGACTGTCATAGAAATAAACTTGTAATGCCCAGCTCTAAGCTAAGTAAAGTTACTTAGCAATTTTTTTGTTGGAAATTCTATATGTTTTTATAATTCCAATTATTTAAGCTTCCAGAAGACATAAATTGGAGATGTCTCCCAACAAGTTTTCATAAAATGTAAACTTATTGAAAAATCCTATTACAACGTAAAAAGTTTTTTTTTTTAAATTCTTATTTAAAGAGCTGAGTCACTGTAAAAGATTATCTAACTCATAGGAAAGCTTGGAAATGAGTTGCTTAGCAGCTTTATGATAGTTCTAACAGGTTTAAGTGATTTTGTAAAGTGGTGATGATAAAAAGTACCTATACTCGACTGAGTTTGCTGTGGGCTCTTTTCAGACTAGGGCGCATTTGGAACCCTCGTAGCTTTAGTTTTAATTATCACCACTATATCATCTTACAAGTTAACAATTTTGACCATCAGTAAGCGTAGGTACATGTTACCTATTCTGAATAAATAATTTGACTTTGACTTTGACTTTCTAGTGATGCCCGCCACTTGGTCCGCGTGTTTTAGAAAATCCAATGATGAAATGACTCCACAAGAGACCTATGTCCAGCAGTGGACGTCTATCGGTTGATGATGATGATGATGATTTAGGTACTTATTAAGAAAGCTGTAACAGGTATTAATTGGGTGAAATTCCCAACTAATGAAACAATAACAAATAACTTCAAACTGTTTATTTCAAAGCTTATAATTAAATACAATCGCGATGTCTAAGTACATATCTAAATTAAGCCTATATCAGTCTGTAAAGCTATTTGAAAACTTTGACTATCCTCAATTATCTTACATTAAAATCACAAAAAATATGATCCAAATCGATTGGAATGTACACACATTAACAGTGGCGCCGATTCTGTTGTCTTTTTCTAAACTAAATTTATAGTATCTGTATCTTTTTCTTTTTAATATTGCTAAAACGGGACGGAACTTGAATTTTACATTTAAAGACTAAATTTTAGCTCACGAGGTTTGACGGCTCTAAATTAAATTTTAAACTGTCAAACTGTGTCTGTCCTTTTCATATTACATTAG
Source organism: Maniola hyperantus (assembly GCF_902806685.2). Taxonomy (NCBI): domain Eukaryota; kingdom Metazoa; phylum Arthropoda; class Insecta; order Lepidoptera; family Nymphalidae; genus Maniola; species Maniola hyperantus. Next base: position 13,053,820 of record NC_048549.1, read on the forward strand.
CAAGAAGAGGATGCGAATACTCTAAAATTTAGTAGTGCTCAGAATCAGTACCTACCAGTATCTCTCTTAAAATCTCTAAAAACACTCTTAAAATAGCAACTTTATGTTAAAAAGGGAACATTAAAATTAAATTCCCATCTACTCATTATATACAAATTATCATTACTGCGGTTTAAGTTGCGTCTTCTGAGAACAGAAGGGCATGCTTATTTTTTGCGCAAAGAATCAGCTTGGCTGTTCAGAGTAGAAACAGCCAGTATTCTTGACACTATTCCACGAGAACGTCTGGCACAGTAAGTAAGTTAGGCTAGTTTTAAGTTGTTGTAACATTTTCTACAAAAATAAGTTCATCGTTGATTTGATAAGAATTAAAATATAAAATAGGTCAGATTTCTTCATAATATCTGAGTTAAGTTCTTTTGGCCTCTAATTTGATATTCGAAGATAGTTTTAAAACTATTACGTTTAAAACACCTTCAAAAGCGTCGTATTTAATATCACATGCCTAATTCATTTCCATGTAGCAACCCAAATTCTGTATCCACAACGTATCACGATTCTGGCAGTTCTTTTCTAACTGGTTCTGCATCAGTTTTACCAATGTTGACGTGGATGGTAATAGCTTCATCATTTTCTGACTTAAGTATGACGTCATTCCATTGTACTTCAGCTTTCTTACTATATGCTTCATTCTCGATAAGAATTGCTGATTTGGTACACAGCGCTTTACTCTGGAATTCGATGAGTGCACAATAATCACTCTTTTTAGACTCTGATTTGATATCAGCGATGTAACCGAGCTTTCGTCTCATCACTTCGACTTTTACATGGTAATTGTATATGCATACTTTGATAATGAAAGCGCTTTTTTGGTAGAGGAGAATGATTTTGTATTTGGTTCGACAGCACGCTGTCTTCTTGAGTTTGGTTTGGAAGTTCTCTATTAAGATTTTGATCTTCTGCGAGTATACAGCGATGATGTTGTGGTTTGATTGGAGGTGACCTGAGAGTTCTTCGAAGGGGACGGAGCAGCAGGTGGAGGTTATGGGGCAAATCATTGTATCGTGTTTGCATTCCTCTTCGTGCTTCACTCTGATGTTTGCAGTCAGGAGTTCATTGCAGCCTCGTCTGTGAACAAGTAAAATAGAAATTAGTGATTCTATTTTTTGCGGTGATAGTTTAGTACGTTCGACGACCTCCCTATTATATTATATTTTATATAATCTACTCATTTTATAAAAATCATCATTACTGCGGTTTAAATTGCGTCTTCTGAGAACAGAAGGGGATGCTTATTTTTTGCGCAAAGAATCAGCTTGGCTGTTCAGAGTAGAAACAGCCAGTATTCATGACACTATTGCACGTTTGTGTAAGCGCTGTGGTCTTATTAGTGGGAGGTCCCGGGTTCGATTCTGGCAGGATTTGGAATTTTATAATTTCTAAATTTCTGGTCTGGTCTGGTGGGAGGCTTCGGCCGTGGCTAGTTACCGCCCTACCGGCAAAGCCGTGCCGCCAAGCGATTTAGCGTTCCGGCACGATGCCGTGTAGAAACCAAAGGGGCATGGGTTTATTAAAAAAAACTACCATATCCCTTCCAGGTTAGCCCGCTTCCATCTTCGACTGCATCGTCACTTACCACCAGATGAGATTGCAGTCAAGGGCTAACTTGTATCTGAATAAATAAAAAAAAATAGTAGTTGAAACATCAGTCTCCTATTTGAGCAGTCAATCACACTTCTAAATTTTTGGAGTTCTGTGCGTTTAAAGCAATTAAATATCACTGGCTTTATAAGAAGGATGGAAGGAAAATATTGTGAGGAAATCTGCATGCCTGAGAGTTCTCCGTAATCTCACAGCCAGTTCTCACTCGGTCAGCGTGGTGGACTGAACACCAGTGGCTGTTCAGAAGTGGGGATGGGTTGATGATGAGGATTCTATTTTTCGTTTTTTTATTTAAAAAAGTAATATTCCGCTTTGCCTTCTAAATACTAGAAGAATACAAGTAAATGTCTGAAAGATAAATTATTCACTCCAACTATTAATATAACTAACTGTCCTAATATAACTGACGTACCTACCTACACAGTGTTCTGAATATTTAAGTTCCTAATCTCTCAAAGCTACATCGTACAATCCTACAATCAAATAAAGACAATTTAGAATGACAAGTAAACGACCTGAAAGATAAATTATTTACTCCAAATGTTATAAGTCCCGCAAATTACTATTGCGCTGGAACCATGTCTCATTAACATCGAAATGACGTCATTTTGACGTCAGCTGAAATAAAAATATACCATCAGCTCGAAACTTCAGTCTAGTTTTGACGTCACTAAAATGGCGGCTACGCGTACCTATTAGCAATTTGCGGGATTTTTACAAAATAGTGAAATACAAATTGCAGACATACAAAACAAATAGGCCAGTAACAATTAATAATATGTATATCAAGTAAACTCGTGCCAGTCTACATATCCCATAACAGCAGTTCCAAGTCCCTATAGAGCATGAAAGTTATGCCGATAAGGCTTGGAAAAACAGAACGCGTAACACAGAAAGGCACCTTTATTTTTATTTTTAGGTTTTGCTGCAATTAGACCTGCTGGCAAGTAATGATGCAGCCTAAGATGGAGCGCGCTTGGCTAGAAGATGCCTATTCACTCTTCACTTAAAGGTTAAACTAGGACTACTTATATTAAAAGTGGACGGGAAAGAAAGGAAGGAGGGAAGGCCATTACAAGGAATTGTAAAGTTCTCACCAGTCAGTACCAATGGAATTTAACTACCCATTACACTATATTTTTGTGGTCTGCCGAATGCAAGAGGATTATTTCCATGCAACTTTATCTTTAAGAAATCCGTCAATTCTTATTTCTGTGTATAATAACCGTTCACGTTCACCTCTTTGATTTTCCGGGATAAAAAGTAGACCTAGTCACTTTCCAGGCCTTTAACTATATCCATGAAAAAATTACGTTGCAGTGTGATTGAAAGACAAACCAACAAATAAAGACACTTTGGCATTATTTTGTAATTTTATGGTTAGTGATTTTTATGCAATGGCAAATCTGAGAAAATTTTCAGAATCATGTCATAAAAGCGTATACTCGACCCCACAAATTATTTCACCGCTATCGCCACGCTTCTTGTTTGTGCAAGCCTTAGCCTACTATGGCAGCTGGACTCTAGGGCACGAAAGTTACCCCGTTAGACCGTTTACAGGTATCACGTCGCGTCCATTCACTTTACAACACGCTTGCTATTCTCTGAGGTATTTCCATAGAGTTATACGTCACTTGATGGCCTTGGTGCGCTCTGGACGCGTCTGATCGCTAACAGGGATACCTGGAAGAAAAAGGGGGAGGCCTTTGCCTGCGTTTGGGATGACCTCTGAAAACAAAAAAAAAAAAAAAAAGGTACTAATAATTTGAAAAAAAAAGTATATATATATATATATATATATATATATACAAAAAAAAGAAAAAAGAATAATAATAATAAAAAAAAAAAAAAAAAAAAATTAGAGGTAGGCTTATTTATTTATTTATTTATTATTATACGTCACTGACGACCTCGAGCTTAACACTGTTTGGTTAATCAATAGTTTAAGAAGTTGTATCCATAGTTTAGCTGACAGCTTAATTGGTTCAGACGTCGGCTTCTATTCAAGAGGTCGAGGGTTCTATCCCGGACCTCTGACTTTCCAGAGTTACGTGCGTTATAAGATATTAAATATTCCTTTCTATAACGGCGAAGGAAAATATTGTGAGGAAACCCGCATGCCTGAGAGTTCTCCATAATATTCTCAAAGGTGTGTGAAGTCCGCGGTGGTGGACTATGGTTTCAGTCCTTCTCGTTCTGAGAGTATAGCTGTGCCGGCGATGGGTTATAAAAGCGTATGCTTGACCCAACAAAGGATTTCGTCGCTATCGCCACGCTTCTTGTCTGAGCAAGCCTTAGCCTACTATGGCAGACTCTAGGGCACGAAAGTTAGATACCCCGTTAGATCGTTTACAGGCATCACGTCACGTCTATCTATTCACTTTACAACACGCTTGCTATTCTCCGAGGTAATTCCATAGAGTTATACGTCACTGACGACCTCGAGCTTGGCACGGCTTGGTAATCAATAGTTTAGTTGTAACTTCTATCCATAGTTCACTTGTAACGATTTAGCTCTCAAGTACAATGCCACGTAAAAACCGACTAGGTAGACAACCTATAGACGTCTACTGCTGGACATAGGTCTCTTGTAGGGACTTCCACATGCCACGGTCTTGCGTTGCCTGAATTGCCATGGACTTTTAAAAAACCTAATTCTGCGCGGACGAAGTCTCGGGCATCAGCTAGTTAGATATAACTGCTTGGTTCCTATTTTTACTTTTATCTAAAGAGTTAGGTACTTGTTAATTAATTTTCCTTGTACAGTGAGTTTTATGGAAGTGGGTTTATTAATAATATTAGATTAGCAATTGGAAAAAGTAGAACAATATACGTATTATCGTAAGAGGAAAATTTTCTGCAGTATAAATTTTCTGTAAGTATTAGATATAAGAATACAAATTTACTTAATTAACGATTTTCGAATTTTTCTTTTACTTATTTTATGATTATTTTACGAAAGATTTGTTGATTTAGAAGCTTGATTTTGTTTTTGATATTAATATTATCATCAACTTGATTCTACCTCCACGCGTTCCTGAGAAAACTGATCTTGATAGACAGACGGACAGCGAATACAATAAAGGTTCTTTTTATCCTTAAAAAGTGTGGCATAGACATTAAGAACTCGCAAAAGTTTTTACTGTAGGATGGAATTGGATTCAAGGTCAGTGAAAATTCAGATCATCAATTGCCTTCTTTTTATTCAAAAATAAAAATAAAAGTAGAAGAAAACTGAGATATTACTATCTCGTCTTAAAATATAATAAAAGAGAACTGAGATTTATTTATTATTATGGAGGTAAAATTAACAGTTTTAATTAAACCTTTGGTCATCTCGACAAATCAATACGAAAGTATAAAACCGTTTAACTAGAACTTTATTGGCCCTTTACGACTTATTTACTCCTAACCAATACAGATAAAGTGAAAATTTTATGGATCCAACTAAAACCTTGGCCTTGAATTAATTTTCTACAATGGAATTCGGCTATCACACAGTAAAACTTTATCGTCACCATGAAGAAATGAAATTGGGACGTTTTATGTCGGGTTTATTGCTATTGATTGGGACAGCTGTTAAAGATTCAAACTAGAAAGTGAATAAAGGCTGTTTTATGCCTTAGCAACAGATTGCAATGGGTTGCGAAGCTGAAGTGGCAATGGGCAGGGCACATAGTTCGTACAACCGATAGACGTTGGGATCCCAAGTCGGCGACCTCGCACTGGAAGACGCAGGGTGGAAGACCCCCCACTAGGTGGACGGACGACATCAGACGAGTCGCAGGGAGCTGATGGATTCAGGCGGCGCAAGACCGTGGTGTCTGGAAGTCCTTACAAGAGACCATGTCCAGCGGTGGACGTCTATCGGTTGATGATGATGATGATGATGATGATAATGATGATGATGATGATGATGATGGTGATGATGATGATGATGATGATGATGATGATGATGATGATGATGATGAACAGATTGCAACATTACACCATGCCCCAGGGTTGCATGGTATAATGTTTTTTTCATCTCACGACCTCAGATAGGCTTTTTTGTACTTCGAAATATGCGTCGAAAGGTCCATTCTAATCGCTAGCGATTAGAAAGAGGTTTCGGCTTCGTAGAGCGTTGTCTCTGTCACTCATACCTATGTGACGTTTAGTCGGTCTCAACGACAGAGACATCGCTTTACGTAACTATCTCTTTCTAATGGTCTATGTACATCATTTTCTGCCGGCTACTGTACAGTACGTGGTCGAAAGTGATGAACATCGGCCTTTAGAATGAAATTTCATCTTTGTAGAGCGTTGTCTCCGTCAAAATATCGATGTTCATCACTCTTGGCTGCGTACTATAACTATTTGAAGACGGAAGCCTATAAATGCCACATAATGGAGTAGAGAATGTCTACCTAGGATTAAATTGAGGAAGAGGATTTAGTATATGCGATAAAAACCAGCCAAGTACGAGTCAGACTCGCGCACTGAGGGTTCCGTACTACAATCGTATTTTGTCGAACTTTTGCACGATAAATCAAAAACTGTTATGCCTAAAAATAAATAAAAATCTGTTTTAGGATGTACAATTAAAGCCCTTTCATATGATACCCCACTTGGTATAGCGCCCAAGTAACACAAAAGTGCTGCATATCAACTGATTTACCGTCCACATTGGAAACTTTAGCTGCATAAACGTGCTATATAATAGCTGAATAATAGCATCCTCAGAAGATATAACTCTGATTTGGGCACAAATTATTCAGCAACTAAGTAGCTGATTAACTGCCCACAACTGCGTTATATCAGCATTATATAAGCATTAACAAAGGTAACAGTCGCCCCAAGAGCTGAACATTGGCTGATAAAGAGAGTGTATGTTACCTATTATGCAGCTAAAACGACAAACCAGCACCCTTTTTACGCTTTTATGCAGTTAAAAGAGTACGAGCGGCGAAATTGTGAATAAATATTACTCTATGCTATATTATTTCGATATTCTGCATGCAGTGTTTATCGATCTTACTTTGAAAGTAGAAAATAGCAATATTTTTTCGTGAACACATTTTAATTTTTTTCTTGTGATGTAACCACAAATTCACGGTTTTCAGATTTTTCCCTCATGTCTGCTATAAGACCTACCTACCTGACAAATTTCATGATTGTAGCTCAACGGGAAGTACCCTATAGGTTTCTTGACAGACAGAAAACAAAGTGATCCTATAAGCTTTCCGTTTTTCGTTTTGAGGTACGGAACTCTAATAAAATGATAGATGTCTATGCAATAATAGGTACAAGAATTACATTATCTTGTTCAACCTTCACAGCTTAATGTAGATCGATAGCCTTATCTACGGGACGATTAAATATGTACCACCCTCATTTGATATTGATTTGATTCTATCTCATTTTGATTAGATATTGAATCTTTTATGTCATTCATTGGGATCATCATCATCACGATCAACCAATCGCCGGCTCACTACTGAGCACGGGTCTCCTCTCAAAATGAGAAAGAAGGGTTAGATCACAATCCACCTCGCTGGTGTGTGGATTGGCAGACTCACCGGCAGATGAGGCATAGGTAGATGGAGAAAAAGAATGGAGGATGACCACAGAAATCTGTAGCGACAATTATATTGATAATACTGATAATAGAACAACCGATCAAGATTCAAATACCGAAGGCGAGGTGATACTAAACGCAACCTGCACACAGGATGGACACCGAAAGGTTCCCTGTTGGGTATCCAAACCCAAGCAGCAGGATATAAATTGTGTCTTGAGCACTTTGCGCACTAGATTCTATCGTACCAAGGACAGCAAAACTGATGACGGCAGCAACTTATCGCCTGAGAAAGGTTTTTTAGAAATAGTCACCTATATAATTTTAAATACATATCAAAAATTGCGTAACCGGCAGGAATCGAACCTGCATCTTCTGGGTTCGCGCCCGATGGCTTGACCACTCGGCCACGGTCTCGCTTACTGCCAGTGACGAAATTGGTGATATGTATGTTAACTTAGTACCGAAGCGATTCCTGCCGGTAACGTAATTTTTGATATGTATTTAAAATTATTTAGTAATTTGTGTGTAATTATTTAGTATTTAGTTTAAGTGTAGGTAATCACTAAAAATATATATATATATATTTTAATTATAGTCACCTATAGTTCCGACACGGCAGCATCAGGTCGTTGACGAGCCTCTGCAGCGCGAGGCAGGGTGCGGCTGGTGCTCGCAGGCTGCCTCGACACCAAGCGCAGCGGGACATGCGTCTTGAGCACCTTGCGCACCAGACCCCGCCGCACCAGGGACACACACAGGGGCCGCAACACTGCAAACATGGAAAAATTTTAGTCCTCTTTTTAACCCTCGTAGCTTTAGTTTTAAGTTAGCGTAGTAATTATCACAACTATATCTTACAAATCCAACATCTGACTATCAAAAAGAGTTGAATAAATCATTTGACTTTGACTTTGACTTTGTCACTTCTGAGCGCACTGGGAGCGAAACAAAACGAAACTACAGTACGCGGCCAAAAGTGATGAACATCGATCTTTAGAAGAAGATAGATTTGGGTATGAGTGACAGAGACAACGCTCTACAAACCTGAAATGTCATTCTAAAGGCCGATGTTCATCACTTTCGGCCGCGTACTGTATGTTCATTTCGCTTCGCTCATAGCTCATAAGCGTGATTTTCAGATGAGAGTCAGATTGAAATCGGATAGAAATGCCACCAAACAGAATAACTGTTTTGAGCCCGCCATCTTTATCGAGTTGTTTAAAAACTTTTTGTCGACTCATTTTCAAATATGGAATTCCACGAGTCTTTTGGTTTTACTCAGTCTTTTTGACGGTAAAAAAGTCAGGTCGATCTGTTGCTCCGTTGCGACGTGATTGAAGGAAAAACCAACAAACAAACACACTTTCGCTAAGTACTATTATATTATAATCTGTGCTTTCGCATTTATAATAGGGGTATTGGGTAATGACTAATGGCTATAGATAGATGTTGTTAACCTAGATTAGATGACAAAATAATGTACACAAAAGCGATTTTAAATTAACTAAACTAAGTGTTCACTGTAAAGTTCGCGTTTGTTTTTGCATATAAAATAGTTAAAAACCGTTTTCAAAGGTTTTATGCAAATAGCTCGGTGCACGTGGAGCGAAGCGAAGATAAATCCTTTGTGCGTTATTATTTTAAAAACTAGAGATAGTTAGTTCAGTTAATTTAGTAGGTAGATAGAGTTAGTAGATCTGCAGTATCTGTACCTCTAATATGCTTATATTTATTAGGAATGTTGTTAGCTTAGCAAAGTTTATGTAGGAACTCAAATTAAAATCTCCAACTATACAAGTACGAAAGTTTTGGTAGATAGACGGCGTATAGAGCTATTTGGTTTGGATACTTATGGGTTTTATTAGCACAATCATCGACAATATCTTCGCAATCACTTTCCCAGATATTACATACGTTTAGACACATATTTATTTTTATGATTAAAATAGTAATAGTTTGTACGTTAGGCAATTGTTGGTGGCCCCTATTGCGTACACACTTAAACTGTATCTATTTTAAAGCACGTAGAGTTACGAAAATATTTTTTGTACCATGAAAGATAAACCTATATCAATATGTACCTATATACTAAACCTTAAAACATATGTACTTACTACAGAAAAAGTTACAATATAATCTTTTATTTAAAACTAATTTCATTCATGTGCGCAAAGCCTCAATAGCCCAACCTTACCGGTTGTAAAGGAGTGGACTAAAAACCGAAAGGTCGATGGTTCAAACCCCGCCCGTTGCACTATTGTCATACCTACTCCTAGCACAAGCCTGACGCTTAGTTGAGGAAAGGGGAATATTAGTCATTTAACATGGCTAATATTTAAAAATAAAATAAAAAAGCGGGTCAATTATGTTCGATTACCTTTACATGATTTTTTTTTTGGTGGGATGGAATTTACCTGTAAGGGCTCCAAGCATATGCTGCACTCTGAGAATCTTGAGAGGACTTCGTCACAGTTGGGGCACGCACATTGCGCGGCGTGGCCCTCGTCTGTTGACTCTAATGCTGGCTCTACTATTGGCAGAGATTTATCTGTAACAAAAAATATAATTTTTATTTTCATACTTTATCCATGGAGAGAAGTTAATATAGGGCTCTCTCTGTTAGGTAATCCCATACAAATAACAAAGACGAAAAGACAATGGAGTTAGGTTAGGTTAGAAACTAGTTCGGAAAATATAAGCTTGTTTGTGATTGGACTTTTTGGCAATTAGGTACCGCTGTGCCATACCTTAAACTGTTTATTTTTTTAATTTATAGACTAGCGCTTGGCCGCAATCAGACCTGGTGGCAAGTGATGACGCAGCCTAAGATGGAGCGCGCTTGCCTAGAAGATGCCTATTCACTCTTGACTTGAAGGTACCCATATTATAATTCGAGGGGAAAACTGATGCTGGAAAGGTGTTCCAAATCTAGCGGTTCGAATTAGAAATGAGGAGGCAAATATAAGTTTGTTGAGTTTGTTTATTTTATTTGTTGAGTCATAATAGTTGAGGAAGGAAAGGTAAAAAAATCATGGAATGTGACGGAAGTCGTTACCAATAGGTACATATTTAAGTACCAGATTTATTACAAACACACAGGCATTCATGCATGCATGCGGGCACGGTTATCGGCGAAGGCATCAGCCTCAGTCCCCCGATGTGCGTCACGTACTACGTAGTTAAATCAATGTTCAACCTGGTTTTAGGGTTCCCTAGTAAAATAAGGAAACCTTACTTCAGGGTTTGGCATACACGACATTAAGTGTTACCCTGGAGCTTCTATTTCTTTGAAAAAAATAATTTTATGCTCGAGTGTGCCTCTAGAGTCGTAGCTATTATGTACCTACATACTTGGAACTAATGCTTGAGTAGTGGAAGGTATTAATTTCATAATTTATAGGCGTATTTAAACTTTTTGTTTATTTCAAATCTTTATATAAATACTTAAAAATGACAATCACAAATCAAAAATATCATCTAAACTACTGTAACGAGGCAAGGTGCCCAGATCCCTGGCTGCATTAGCTCGTTCACTTTAAATTTTGTAAAAAAAAATCAGGGTGCCTCTTGAACATGAACAGTGAGCCGAAAAACATTTGGTTCACCCCTCGAGTAGTACAGGTATCTCGTTAAATAGATAAGTTCCTTAAAATCATTATAGAAGGTTTTTGGTAAAAACTACCATTTACGAAATGATGACCGTGTAAGTTTTCAGCAACTTATATAGCTACGGAACCCTACCATAAGTGTGTTCTGAATCGCATGATCACTTTTTTAAAAATACCGTTAAAATTTGTAGGTAGATAGATAGCTATCGTTAGAAGTTTATGTGATGACGTAGGTAAACAAATTAAAATAATCTCCTGGATTTGTTATTTAGGACCGCACAAAAGACATAATTAAGACGAAACTAAATGCATTTATTAGAACGTGACAAAATGATTATGTTTTGTCCTTATCACCGTGGCCACTTTTTTGTTTGCCAAAATGTATTTGTACGTGAGATTTTGGCAAACAACGTGAAGTGAGGTTATGTTGACTCAAGTATTGCGGGGTTGAAAATTAATAATTGATTCGTTTTGTTGTTTTTTGTTTTTGAAGTTATTGTGCATGGTGGGTTGCAGTATACTAGGCTACAATAGCCGAAGTAAAATAGACGGAATAACATTTCACAAGTAAGTACCTCTGCTTGAGCGAGAGGGACTGAGGGGGCCACGCTAGTTGCATATCTGGACATATCTGTGGTCATAGAAGACGGCAAATGGCCCTCTAAATCAGTTATTCATTATTATTTTTAATGTTTTCCTATTCAAGATTTTAGCGATAAAAACGACACACCTATACACGATCTATTCAAACAAATTTTTGACCCCTTTTTTAGTCAATGAAAAAATGCTATTAGGCGTTGTGATAAAAAATAATCCTGAATCTACCTTTTAGATTTTAACAATCAGATATGAGTTATTTCCGCATAGGACTTAGATTTAGCACTAAACTAAATTATTTAAAAAAAAATTGTTTAAAACATTGATCTATTGGTCAATGTTAAAAAAGGTCTTTGACCTCCAATACGGTTCGAAAGCTGCGTGTACAAAAACAAAATTCAAGTAATTTAAGCGCACGACATTTTTTCTAACGTTGCGTTGCAAGAAAATTTTCTTCGATAAATAGCTAAATATGTTTCATAGTTTACTTCGATGAACAAATATTTTAGGTTAGGTTAGACTAGTTGATCTAAATAAATATAAAAAGGAAAAGGTGACTGACTGACTGATCTATCAACGTACAACTCAAATTAAGACGAATTTGACGACCTCCCTGGCGCAGTGGTAAGCACTGTGGTCTTGTTAGTGGGAGGTCTCGGGTTCGAATCCTGGCAGGGGTTTGGAATTTGATAATTTCCAAATTTCTGGCCTGGACTGGTGGGAGGCTTCGGCCATGGGTAGTTAGTTACCTCCCTACCGGCAAAGCCGTGCCGCCAAGCGGTTAAGCGTTCCGGTACGATGCCGTGTAGAAACCAAAGGGGTGTGGGTTTAATAAAAACTACCATACCCCTTCGAGGTTAACCCACTTCCATCTTAGACTGCATCATCACTTACCACCAGGTGAGAGTGCAGTCAAGGGCTAACTTGGAGATGGATAAAAAAAGATCAGATAAGTAGCTATTATGACGTCTGTTGCTAAAAAAGACTTTTTGAAATTAAACCTTTGAACCTAAAATTTGAAGTCCAAAAGGGGTTTGAAAATTCTGTAGTCCTGATGATGGAATCATGGGCATAAGCTAGTTGGTCAATAATCGGGAACATAATATAAGTACATACCTACATATGGATTGAATACATAACCTCCTTTTTAGGAACCCTTATAGGATCACTTCTTTGTCTGTCTGTCGTGTGTGAATCAAAACCTATACTTCCCGTTGACCTAGAATCATGAAATTTGGCAGGTAGCAATGTTTTACAGCTCAAGTGAAGGAAAAAAACCGTGATTTGTGGTTACATCACAAAACAAGAGTTATTTCTTGTACGATGGTACGGAACTCTTCGTGTTTGATTCCAACTCGCACATGACCGGCTTTTTTAAATCGGTTTTAAAGTCAGCAAAAACAGTGATCTCTGACCAGTGACGCTAGAGGTCAACGAACGTTGCGTAAGTAGGCCATTTGGAGTCAATTCGACGTCGTAGGCAGGACATTGACCCGAGTTTTGCACGCTATACATTGCGGGGTTGAAAAATACTAAATCACTAAAACTACAAATGGTTATTTTTTTTTTTTTTTTTTTTTCCCACACAAACAGAAAAAACACAATATTGGTTTCTTCGTGCTCGTAAGCGCTTGGCGGCTTGTCTGAGCACTGCACATTCCTCTGTAGTCTATAGTATTGGTATTGGATTGTGTTTAAGGTTGTGTAACAATCACCCTAAGTTTTTGTTAGCGTTCTGGTTACACCCTGTATACAAAGTTCAATGTCGCAACTGGTCGTCAGTCGGTGTTACATAAGAATACCTAGTGCCGAGAGAAAGGTCTCGAGGTTGCGCACAACCTGTTCTCTTGAAGTTTTGCATTAATTTTTTTTTTTTTTTTTCCTTATTGTTGAGTGCCAATTAGCTACTCAATTATATTACGATCTAGCCTAATGTATGACCAATAAGTAATTTTATTTTAACCTAAACCTATAAATTATCTTATATACTAAGAAATTGTCCACTGACGCATCTTAGTCTTTCTTGATTTGAGATATGACACTTTGTTCACGTGTTCTTTCAGCACTTACACTATGTACACTATCACTAATCACTATACACTAACTCAAAAGGTTTGGTCCTTTTTAGTCTTCTCACTGTCTCCGTTACGTCAAGCAGCTGGATTGCTTCAACGTTAACGTGGTGGTGAAGCCTATAGTCGTGGGCTTTGGCAGATTTGGTGATAACTTTATGGACGTATTCAATTTGAAGGTCCCTATGAATATCATCATTTCTGATGTACCAGGGTGCAATTCATGAAGCTAATTTTTACTACACTGGTTTGAGATTTCTTGTACGATGTGCGGAACCCTTTGGGTGCCGTTCCGACTCGCAGTTGACCTACCTTTAAAAAAAATTGGGCTTAAAGTCGGTTAAAACAGTGATCTCTTGTCCCACTATACTAATAACACACCTATATACAAAGTTCAATGTCGCAACCGGTCGCAAGTCGGTGTTACATAAGAATGGTGCCGAGAGAAAGGTCCCGAGGTTGCGCACAACCTGTTCTCTTGCGCTACGCTGGTTTAAGCCACTCGTGGAAGTTTTACGTTTATTTCATCATCATCATCAACCAATAGACGTCCACTGCTGGACATAGGACTTCCACACGCCACGGTCTTGCGCCGCCTGAATCCAGCGGTTCCCTGCGAGTCGTCTGATGTCGTCCGTCCACCTAGTGGCGGGTCTTCCAATGCTGCGTCTTCCGGTGCGAGGTCGCCATTCCAGCACCTTGGGACCCCAACGTCTATCGGTTGTACGAACTAAGTGCCCAGCCCATTGCCACTTCAGCTTCGCAACCCGTTGAACTATGTCGGTTACTCTAGTTCTCCTACGGATCTCCTCATTTCTGAGTTGATCACGTAGAGAAACTCCAAGCATAGCTCTCTCCATCGCCCGCTGAGTGACTTTGAGCGTTCATTTACAAAGGAATAATGAAGTGTATTCTATCGATCAATCTACCGAACTTATAATTACCACCAAAATACCTACAACACCCTAAGCTTTGTTACAAAAAAGAAACTGAACACCAGAAAAAACCGGCCAAGTGCGAGTCAGGCTCGCGCAATGAGGGTTCCGTACTACAGTCGTATTTTTCGACATTTTGCACGATAATTCAAAAACTATGATGCATAAAAATAAATAAAAATCTGTTTTAGAATGTACAGGTGAAGACCTTTCATATGATACCCCACTTGATATAGTCACTCACTTCGAAAGTTGAAAATTCTAATTATTAATTCATGACCACAATTTAATTTTTCGTGGGTAGTAGGTAGGTAGATCTTATAGCACACGTAAGGGGAAAAATCTGAAAACTGTGAATTTGTGGTCACATCACAAAAAAAAAAATTAAAATGTGTTCATGAACAAATAATAAGTATTTTCAAATTTCAAAATAAGATTACTATACCAAGTGGGATATCATATGAAAGGGCTTTACCTGTACATTCTAAAACAGATTTTTATTTATTTTTATGCATAATAGTTTTTTTTAAATAGATATAGCGAGCAAACGAGCAGGCGGGTCACCTGATGTTAAGTGATTACCGCCGCCTATGAACATTGCAGCACCAGAGGAGCTGCCGATGCGTTGCCGGCCTTTTAGGAATTTGTTCCTTTGTTTGTTTTTTGTTTGTTGTTTGTTTGTTGTTTGTGTAGGATAGTTTTTGATTTATCGTGCAAAATGTCGAATAAAATACCCGAGTATCGGTGGGCGTGTCTGAGTCGCACTTGGCCGGTTTTGTATTTATTATTTACAGATTTTTAATAATTTTTATGCATAATAGTTTTTGATTTATCATGCAAAGTATCAAAAAATATACACGAGTGTCGGTGCGCGAGTCTGAGTCGCACTTGGCCGGTTTTGTATTTATTATTTATACTGTTTGCAGCTATAGTTTGTACGCACTTGCACAAGAGTATATAGGTATCTTTACTAAAGACAAACTCGACGTGTCACTGAACTCGTTATTCTTTGTTATCGTTTTCTTATCTTTGCATAATTAATATTTTATTATTGCGCCGACGACGACGACGACGCGTGACCTTGTTTCTTTTTTCCAAAGACCTCTTTTTTCATCTAGTTCATTGGCACAGTTTACTTTTTTTTGCTGAAAGATTAAAAACCAGTTACTTACAACAACGTATTAACGTAATTTTAAGTAACGCTTTTGCATACTTAATAACTTGTGGATTATTTAATACTTGTAAAATGACTGATTAATAAACCGGCCAATTCCGAGTCAGACTCGTGCACCGAGGGTTCCGTACTCGGGTATTTTTTTCAACATTTTTCTAAATAAATCAAAAACGTCTACGCATTAAAAAATCACAGTTCAAATCACAGTTCAAATCAAAATCAAACCACAGTTTTCGGATTGACCCTATATAGGCTACTTTTTGTCACGGAAAATTAAAATTTTCCCGCGGGGTTTTAAGAAAATTAGGTTTTTTTTACCGACTAAATACACAGTTCTATCAAGTAAATTATGTACAGTTTATCAAGAATTTGTACCACAAATTCAGCCAATGACAGTGTATACTAACTATAGTCCGTAGAAAATGAGAACCCACTCGCCATTTTAACACTACATAAAGATAAAATGGCGAGTGAGTTCTCATTTGTATGCATTATATCACAACTAGCTTATTCTCGCGACTTCGTCTGCGTGGACTACACAAATTTCAAACCCCTATTTCACCCCCTTAGGGGTTGAATTTTTAACAACCCTTTCTTAGCGGATGCCTACGCCATAATAGCTATCTGCATGCCAAATTTCAGCCCGATCCGTCCAGTAGTTTGAGCTGTGCGTCAATAGATCTGTCAGTCAGTCATCTTTTCCTTTTATATATTTTGACCACACGTAGCGTACCTATTGAAGTGCTAATTAAAAAATACTACAAGTAAAGAAATGCCACCAACGTACTTAGTTAAAACGAATGGCATGGGAAAACCCTAGGTTGTTAAAAATCAATAGTTTCTTAATATTTATGCGCGTCCAACACGCACTCGCATGTAAAAACAAACAATGTGTTTAATTTTACAGCAATGTTTATTGTCATACATGCAAAAGTTCAATGACCCCTCGTCATCATCAACCTGTCGCCGGTTCACTACTGAGCACGGGTCTTGTCTCAGAATAAGAAAGTTTTGGTCTTACAAATTGAAGACGACAATCTTATTTATTTCTCCTTAAGTACGTTTATAAAGTATATATTAGCCTATTTTATTAGTATATTGGTATTATACATATTATTTAATACATGTATTAGTGGTTTATGTATTAGTATGTATCAGTTATTTGAATGTATGTTTATTAGTATATTACACACCACCTGCAGTCTAATTTTCCTTTTACTTTCCAATCTTTAAGGTTGCCTGGTAGAGATCGCTAATTAGCGATAAGGCCGCCTTTTGTATCTTCCTTCTGTACTGTGTTTTTTATTCTTTAATGTAATCCTTCTTGTGGTTGTGCAAATAAAGTGTATTTATTATTATTATATATACTACCACGCCAAGTGGGGATTGGCAGACTTTATACACTTCTGAGAACATTATGGAGAATTGACAGGCACGCAGGTTTCCTCACGATATTTACTTCTACCGTATTAGAAGTGCGTGCCCGGAATCGAACCCCCGACCTTCCGAATTATATAAGGCTGACGTCTTGACCTCTAAGCTAACACAGCTTTTTTTAACGATGCAATTTTCCTTACTATTATTATGATAAGTTTATTAAAACCCAGATGCTGCCCGTGACTTTAGGTTTTTAAAAACCTCAAGGCAATTTTTCGATTTTCCGGGTTGCAAAGTAGCCTATGGTGTTACCAAAATTATGCTCTGCACCAAATTTCTTCAAAATTGGTTTAACGGATGAGCCGTGAAAAGCTAGCATACTGACAGACAGACACACTTTCGCATTTAAAATAATAGTATGAAGGTATGGATAATAATATGGATTATGCAAAATTTTGAACTCGGTAATGGCTGTAATTTATGTAGAGATTTCCAAGAAATACCTAATTAGCATTTTTATGCTCGAGAAATTGACATTTCAGTGTAATTTTGTAAAAATTAGTTTACTAGCCTAAGGGCGTTTGTAATGAGTTCTTTTTCTATCCTCAATATATTTTAACGATATTTTTTGTTTTTGTAGCACGGGCTTATTATTAACTAGCTTATACTCGCGACTTCGTCCGCGTGGACTACACAAATTTCAAACCCCTATTTCACCCCTTTAGGGATGGAATTTTCAAAAATACTTTCTTAGCGGATGCCTACGTCATAATAGCTATCTGCATGCCTAATTTCAGCCCGATCCGTCCAGTAGTTTGAGCTGTGCGTTGATAGATCAGTCAGTCACTCAGTCAGTCAGGTAAAAGGTATAGTTTAAAGGTTAGACCTGGAGAGTGACATAGGCTATTTTTTATCCCGGAAAATCAAATAGTTCCCACGGATTTTTTAAAATAAAATAAATAAAACATAATAAGTCGCGAGCAATCAGCTAGTAAATAAATAATGATTAAGTAATTAAAAAATATATGTTTTAGTAGATAGACCGTAAACTAATCACATTTATAATAAATAATTAAACATATTTGATTAATAATAATAGTGAATTATTTATTTATTTGTAAAAGATAAGATAAAATAATTAAGTAGCAATTTCTTTGTCTCAATTGAATGTCTGTAGATAACGTAAATTAGCACATTCATCTTGAAGACAATAAAATACAATAAAATTACTCATTTAACTATCAAATTAATTGGTGCAGGAATTTCTTTTATCATGTTCTCTTTACACAATGTATGGGAGAGTCATCGTACCAGATTTCAGTTTTTATGAATTACTAGCTGTTGCCCGCGACAGCGTCCGCGTGGAATTAGGTTTTTAAAAATCTCTTTGATTTTCCGGGATAAAAAGTAGCCTATGTCACTCTCCCAGTCTTTATCTATACCCATGCAAAAATCACGTCAATCCGTTGCACCTTTGCGACGTGATTGAAGGACAAACCAACAAACAACCACACTTTCGCATTTATAATAAGGATACTGATACCTTTTTTCTGAATAAACTTACTAGCTGATTCCCACGACTTCGTTCACCTGGATATAGGTTCTTTAAAAATCCCGAGGAAACTCTTAGATTTTCCGGGATGAAAAGTAGCCTATGTGTTAATCCAGGGTGTGTTATAATCTATCTACATTCCAAATTACAGCCAAAGCCGTCCAGTAGATAGTTTTTGCGTGAAAGAGTAACTTTTGCCTTTATAATAGTAGTCTGATGAGGGTAGTAACCTCTTTAAATTAATCACATTATGGTAGGGGTATATTGGGATAGTAATGCGATGGGTTCCCACTTCCCAGAGCCTTCCGCTACTACTGAGTAGGTACGGGATTTGGATTCTTAGGTTTTTAAATGATTTTTATTTTATCAAAAATAATCTTTAAGTGTGGTCTCAATATCTTTGATAAAGATTAAATGTATTTAGGTCAATACAGATAAAAATGTTAGCTAGGTACATATCATGATATATAATTTTATCTCATAACTAGCTAAGCCACCCCGGTTCACTCTGGTATGAAAATTGGATTGAAAATTAGGGTTGAATTTCTAATGCGTGTAAAATCCTGTAACACGAAGGTATATTTTAATTTTTAAGCGAAAGCTTATTTTATACCAATTTTCATGAATATAACTTGAAAAAAAAGATACAAACTTTCAACCCCAATTTAACTCTCTTGGGAGAGATCCAAAAATCGTGAAATACTACGTATCTCTTCATTATTAATCGTAAACCCAAATACCAAGTTTCAAGGATATAACTTGAAAAATGACGGACTTTGATACAAACTCTCACCCTCAATTTAAACCCCTTAGTAAAAAACCTACACGCAAATTTCAAGTTTCTAACCCCAGCGGTTGAGGCTGTGCGTTCAACGTTGATAGATTGACAGTCAGTTAGTCAGGACAAGTCTTTTTGAATATTGTACTATAGTAAAATAAAAGTACAATAAAATAATCTACAAGTACGTAACATTATTCTTGCAAAATATTACATGAAATGGCATTGACAGCAGCAAGGTCTTTTAACATGCTACTGCGTGATGTCGGAACAACCTTGGAAAAATATAGGTTCTTTTTAGGTAAAGATTCCCCTTCGTGCATAAAACGCATTATGTTTGTGCAAACTTGCAATGTACACTATTTGTATTTGAATTACTTTGAGCTCTGTAAATATGCATTGTAAAAACTTATTAAAGTTTACCTAACTTTATTTTTAGATAACATTTAGGGTTCCGTAGTACCCTTAAAGTAAAGGAACCCTTACAGTTTCGCCATGTCCGTCCGTCTGTCCGTCCGTCCTCGGTTAATCTCAGAGACTATTAGTGCTAGAAATCTGTAATTTGGCATGGGTATAAATATTAATCACGCCGATAGTGGTGAAATAAAATTGTGATAAATATCATGGCTAAGTTCACAGGTTAACCTATCTGTTTTTCGACGTTAATTATTGTACCGTGTAGAGTTGCATATTAATGTATATTATAGTTTTATTGTATCTATTGTATTTGTGATTGATCGTAATCCTATTCGTTTCATTAGGTCAGCTATAATAATTGTGACTACGGAACTCTACACTGCGCGTGGCCCGCCACGCACTTGGCCGGTTTTTTCTTTTGTTTGTTTTTATCTTTCCATTTGAGTTTGAAATAAAAACGATTCATTTATTTTCAATGAAAGAACATCGAATGTTTTGTAATCTGTGATTATTTTGCGATTGCGAGAGAATTTTATGCACGACTAGACATTGAACGCCTAGATGCTCTTAAATATTTGAATTTTATAAAATTTGAAAGAAACTTTTTCGCGTCACATTGGTAGGTAGATAGCTGTACTCAATTGAAAATGTTGCATTTTTCATAATATTTTTTATTGTGTGGATTAAGAGCCGTAATCAATCCGATCTGCAATCTGTTGATAGGTAGATGTTACTTAGCCACGTTGTTTTTGTTAAAAATTGTATACTCGCTAAGTGACATAAATTATCGAGAATTACGGATGGATTGATAATAAATTATTAATTGCAATTTTCATAAGTTCTTATGTTACAAAACAATCATAAGTGCGAAAATTCACTTTCCAAGAAAACCCATTTGTAAAATATTAATAAGATATTAATGCTGTTGATTCTGTAGGGCGATTGTCTAAAACCTGCATCAATCATTATTACAATCTCAATTGTTCTGATTGGCTGAATTTATGCGATTCTTGTTGCAACAATGCATTGTGACCAATAGTGAGCGAGCATTAACCAATCAGAGATGATTGCGATAGTGACATTGTAGCTGTCAAACAACCGCGGTAGGGCCACTGATCATAATTTCTGGTTAAATTAAAGAAGCAAACGTTTTGAAATCACCGAAGAAGAATATAATACTTTCAATTTAAAATGATTTAAATGAAGCAATAATACCTATCTCTAAACTAAAAATACAAATTAGGTAGGTACTAACTCTGCAAATTAACGGGAAAAGTGATTGGTTACAGAAAATGTATTGTGGGCGTGAGTTCAGTTCAATCTCCTATGACCTAGTCACACAATATGACGCAATTAACGCAAATTTTCACTGATTCATTGCCATGCCCACATGACGTTGTCATGACGTCACTCACGGATAACGGAACTACGCTAATTTGCCAAATTAAAAATCAATCTTCTCAGTTGAGTTTTAAAGTTTATATTTGAAAGTATATGGAAAACGCTATGGTTATTTTGTCATAAACAAGATTTTTATGATGTTGAATAGGTATTTTGTTATAGTTAAGTTAATGACAAATCATAAAGATATGCGCAATTAGATAAATAATATTACTATGAATACTGACACGTAAATGTAAATAAATAATGACATGATGAGTAGGTATGAGAAAATTAGATTATTGTACTAGCAATGACGATATTCTGTTTTGAATCATTATCTATACATCTTTACTGTAACTATATTTTTTGTAGTCCACGCGAACGAAGTCGCGGGGATAACGTATATGTATAACTATACATATGAAGTGACTTATAATAATAATTAATAACTGGTTTATGGTTAACAAGGATTCCTTTAGATGGGATCAAATTGGTTTATTGACGGAGGCCCAAATCAGTAATCGATCTAACTTCGCAAGATCGTTATTCGTCAAAGAAGACCATCAAATATAAACATTGAATAAGAACTTATCTACAAATTACAGATAGATGATATTAATTATTTTGTCTGTTAACGATAATAAGTGTCCATTTTGTCATATTTTTAATTGATGCTGTTTTTTTGTTTCTGTTACTTTATGTTTCTATTATTTTATATTTCTGTTGTTTATTTTAATTTATTTTTTGTTGTTCCTGTTATTTTATTTTCTGTTGCTTCTGTTACTTTATATTTCTGTTGTTTATTTTATTTAATTTTTTGTTGTTCCTGTTATTTTATTGTTTGTTGTTTTTTTAATTATGATAAAAATGAGAGAAATAAATAAATGAGAGATTAAAAATTTGTGACAATATAATACTTATCGTAACAAAAAAAATCGTATTCAAATCGGTCAAGCCAGAAGTGAAAAAATCGCTAACATATTTTAAAATATTTGCGGAATTAAGAACCTCAATTATTGTTTATGAATTTTTGAAGTCGTTTAAAAAGAATCATGATTAGGTGCTTACGAGTTTTAAACTTGTTGTTTGGTTATAATTTTGATCGAACGTGTAGGTAATTTTAGTTAATATTTTTTAACACATATTTACCATAGGTACTAATCTAACTGTTGTTGACACATGAAACGCCTAGCTGCGTAACAAAACAAACTACTCGTCAATTAGGGAGCTTGCCCACCGCGACTTTTTAACCGACTTCAAAAAAAAGGAGGAGGATCTCAATTCGACAGTAGGTATGTTTTTTTTTATTTTTATAGCCACTAAAAATTGTAGAATAATTAAAAAAAAAAAAAACCGACTTCAAGCAGCCGACCGAGGCAGATTATCCGTAAGGCAAACTAGGCACGTGCCTAGGGACGCGAGATTACGAAGAGGCGCGCGCGATCATGTAGAGTTGAATTAGCGAGTCTACGCTTCAGACAATTTCGTTTCGATGCAAAAACTTGGAGCGACTCTTCTTTAATGTAGCAAAGTGTCAAGTCTTAGTACAATCACCAACTAGCAGCTTTGCCATTATAGTACGCGTCAGGTCGAGATGGCAATCGGGGAGGGAACGCCCCACACACCCGCACAGCCCCTGTGCTAACGCACATCTCCGCTCCAGTCTAGCCAGTACGCATCTCCGCACAGCTTCGGTGGATACACCCTTGCTGAAAAACATCTCTTCCCGTCTCCGCTTCAGACATCTCCGCTCTGGTGGAGTCCGATCATTGCTGTCAAACGTTCGGCTAGAGAGAGAGGGCAATATCCACAAAGGAAAATAAGTAGAAGAAGAAGAAGAGAGACAACAAATGAACTGTCGGGTTGCTACTGCTGTCGCGTTGCTGTCGCTACTGCAACGTTTTACGTAATCACCCCGCATGCCTACCGCGCGACTGTATTGCTACAAAACGTGCTGCAAATGTTAATGGGCGGTGGTAATCACTTATTCACACACACAACATCAGTACCCGTAATACAAGATTTTACGTCTCACCAAACCAAACCAAATTCGAGAGTCGAAATACTTCCGCGTTACAGTAAACTGGATCTTAAACGCCTTGTTTTAAAGCTCAAGTTTGTCTACACTTCTACAGCCAGCGCTCCAAGCGGAAACATTGCGAAATTAAAATCAGTGGCATTGAATATTTGACTTCAACTCAAGGCTGTTTAGGTCCATTTTACTGTAACGCGGAAGTATTTCAACTCTCGAATTTGGTTTGGTTTGGTGAGACGTAAAATCTTGTACTACGGGTACAGGTGACCCGCCTGCTCGTTTGCTCGCTATCTCTATTTAAAAAAAACGTCACCGTGGACGACGTCCCTTAAGTACCTATTGCATAAACAAATCTTTGACCTTCTTTGATACAACATTACATTCAGAAGCTTCCTGTATTGACATGGTAGAGTTGACAACAAGTCTATCAAGTATTTTGTTTATGTTTGATCTATTATATCAATTGATTACATAATATCTTATAAGTGGGAGGTTCCGGGTTCGATTGCCGTTTGGAGCAATCCAGAGATTCATAATTTCTAATTAACTGGCTCTGCATAAAAGCCATGAATAATATATGTCAAAAAGGAACTACTGTCAAAATTTCAAGTTTCTATTTCAAGATAATTTTTAAATACATATCAAAAATTACGGACCGGCAGGATTCGAATTTACGTTTTCTGGGATCACGACCAACGCTCTGACCGCTAAACCAAAGCACGTGTATGTTCACTCAGTACTGAAGCGACTGTTAATACCATCTAGTGGCAAAACTTTGCAGTTATCGAAACTACTTTCTATTTAACCCCATTGGTTTACGGCCGAAATTAATAATAATTAATGAATCAATCTATCCGTAATCTGTTGATGAGTTTCTTAGCAACGTTGTTATTTGTCAAAAAGTGTTTTTATTTTATTCAGATACAAGTTAGCCCTTGACTGCAATCTCACCTGATGGTAAGTGATGATGCAGTCTAAGATGATAGCGGGCTAACCTGGAAGGGATATGGCAGTTTTTATTAAACCCGTACCCCTTTGGTTTCTACACGGCATAGTACCGGAACGCTAAATCGCTTGGCGGCACGGCTTTGCCGGTAGGGTGGTAACTAGCCACGGCCGAAGCCTCCCACCAGACCAGACCAGAAATTTAGAAATTATAAAATTCCAAACCCCTGCCAGGAATCGAACCCGGGACCTCCCACTAATAAGACCACAGTGCTCACGACTGCGCCAGGGAGGTCGTCAAATAGTTATGGTCTTTTTTGACTTATTAAGTAACAACGTCGCTAAGTAACTTATCGGCAGATTACGGATCTATAGAGTGATGATTAACCTCGGCCATTTAGGCTCTGCAGTCATGTATCTAAGATAAGTCATTTTATATGTACAGATATGACTCAGACTAGCAAATTGTCAATGTGTCAGCGTGTCAGGCTTGACAGCTTTGTACTGAAGCCTATTTGTAATGCTAGTACTATGCTAACCGTTTACCATTCAGGGAATTAGTATGTCACACGTACGTTGTATAGTGATTATACTCGTTTATGCCGGAACACTGTGTTTATCGACTACCGTTGATTAATCTTCATCATCATCAACCGATAGACGTCCACTGATGGACACAGGTCTCTTGTAGGGACTTCCACACGCCACGGTCTTGCGCCACCTGAATCCAGCGGCTCCCTGCGACTCGTCTGATGACGTCCGTCCACCTAGTGGGGGGTCTTCCAACGCTGCATCTTCTTGCGCGAGGTCGCCATTCCACCAGCTTGGGACCCCAACGTCTATCGGTTTTACGAACTATGTGCCCTGCCCATTACCACTTCAGTTTCGCAACCCATGAGCTATGTCGGTTACTCTTTTTCTCCTACGGATCTCCTCATTTCTGCTTTGATCACGTAGAGAAACTCCGCACATAGCTCTCTCCATCGCCCGCTGAGTGACTCTGAGATTTCTTATGAGGCCCATAGTTAGCGACCATGTCTCGGATCCATGAGTATGTTTAATTGTCTTACCTTCTATATCCACATTCTCCCCGCTAGAAGATTCTGAAGCATCATCTTCTATCTTCTTCTCTGTGACAATTGTCATGCTGTTCTCTCCGCAGTCGTTGTTCTGAGATCTCTTATCCGTTACGGAGTGAAACTGTGGACAAAGAAGAGAAAAATGAAATGATAAAAAAGAGAAAAAATTTAATGATAATATAGAATAGCGAGCAACTGAGCAAGCGAAGACATCGGCAATGGTCTTAAAAACTCCCAAAGGCAAAGTTCATATTACTACTTTAAACGTTAGGGTCCCTGGATGCTGTAATAGCGATCTCGCACTGAAAAGCTGAATGATCTATAGTACGCGACAGGTCGAGATAGCAATCGGGGAGGGAACAGCCCGCACACCCACACAGCCCCCGCGCTAACCAGGTGTTGACGAGCGCGGGTGACTCCCCACCTCATACCCCGATTGCCATCTCAACCTGTCGCGGACTATACGTACTTTATCAAGAAAAGCTATATGACATCTGACCCCTACAATTTACTGTTTCTCTAAATATTTTCATTTAACAGATACAGATTTGTATGAATGCTAGTAACCATGAATGTTTTGTATAAATGTTTTTGTATGAAAGGTTAACTAACACTTAATATTTATTTATTTTTATTTTCATGTACCAAAATTGTAGTTACAAAGTAATAATAAATTAAGTTACATTGGAAATGCTTATCTCTAAACAGAGATTTCTTCCAGCTTCCCATTCAATAATATATATCGGCGCAACATCATATTAAACTCGAGTTATTTGATGATGTGTAACTCTTAAAATAATTACAATGATTTAAATAATAGTGACAATATCAATTAAGTTTTCCAAATCAAAAGTTACGGTTTTGATTGTTTTAAATTAAAGTTAAAGTTAAATTATAATTATTCAGTTAAGTTAAAATGATTAATTATTTGTTGTAAATAGGTGCGCAGCAAGTTAAACAATAATTAATTGAAATGATGCTCGTTACATTCATTATCTGATTCATCCCCTCTCGATTTTGCTATAAATACGAGTGTTTGTTGCCGCGCGCCTCATTACGGCTTGAGCAGCCGAACAGTACAGAGCTCTTATTATTGTTACGCTGTTACTTTATAGAAATGTTCAATAAAAGAATTATTTTGAAGAAATTATAGTTTGAATACTGTTACCATGCAGAGTGATGATAATAGTGAAGCGAATGATGTCAGCAATGCTGACATCATTATTTTTAAAAACACTTCGGTGTCGGTTCCTCCGTCATCAGAAGTGGGATCACATGCCACTTCCGCTCAACAACAGCCTGATGCTACAACACGAATGGAACTGAATCATGCATTGAATACCACTGGCAATGCTGGAACTTCGTCGCAGCAAGAAATATCGCAATCATCCCTGGTCAACACGCCAATTACCAGCATACCACCGCAATTAATGATGCAGATGATGCAAGTAATGCAGCAAATGTCGGAACGCCTAAGTACACCAGCGGAAACCAAAGTGCGTATTACCGACATTTACCTACCATCATTCGATCCCGACACTAATGTGGGAGTACGCGAGTGGTGTCAACACATCGACAAAGCCATCGAAACATACAACCTTAAAGATTTTGATATACGCATGAAGGTTGGCAGCCTCCTAAAAGGAAGAGCGAAAATGTGGGTTGACGATTGGATGGTTACCACAGCAACATGGGCTGAACTACGCAATAATCTAATCACGACGTTCGAGCCAGAAAACCGCTATTCTAGAGACATAGTTCGATTTAGAGAACATGTTTACGACTCTTCAAAGGATATTTCCGAGTTCTTATCACGAGCTTGGGTCTTATGGAGAAGGATCACCAAAGACAAACTATCAAATGAAGACGCAGTTGAAGCAGTGATTGGATGTGTGAATGACGAAAGACTTAGGATCGAGCTGTTGAATACAAGAGCCACAACTGTGCCAGAACTGATATCCGTTGCATCATCAATAAGAACGATGAAGCGTTCTCATCCGAATTCAAATAATACAAGTGCCAATAAGCGACCACGTTTTTCAAATGCAACTTCATCGAGTTCGTCATGTCGTATCTGTAAAAGAAGCAATCACACTACTAGCGAATGTTACTACAGGATGTCGGAATCAAAACCTGAACAAACAAACGAGACAAAAACGAAAACCAATAATAAGGAAGTAAGCTCCAACCAGAACAATAAAACGACAACCTGTTCATTTTGCAAAATTCCGGGGCATACTTTTGAAACATGTTTTAAACGCGAACGTGCATTGACATCAAACGTAAATTTTATTGCTGGATCTAAATTAGCCCCGATTCAGGTGAAGATTGGAATGAAGACTTTTCAGGCAATTTTTGATAGCGGCGCAGAGTGCTCACTAATACGAGAATCAGTAGCAGCTCAGTTACCAGGAAAAAGGATACAAACAGCAAATTACTTAAAGGGGATCGGACAATTTCCTGTACTTTCAATAACTACACTAGTTACAGTTGGAATGATTGATGACATCAATGTTGAACTACAGTTTCACATAGTAGCAGACTATGAGATGACTACAGATATCCTAGTGGGTATGAACTTAATAAATAATACAAACCTTACTATGATGATCACTTCGGACGGAACCAGATTAAAACGTCAGCAGAATATCAATCATGTTCAAAATAAAAACCCAATCTTCGATAAGCTGGATTCAGACCTTACGAATGAAGAAGATATCGCAAAATTACGCATGCTTCTGAACAAATATCAGCATCTATTTATCAGAGGGTACCCAACAACTCGGGTCAAAACCGGTGAACTAGAAATTCGTTTGAAGAATCCAGACAAATATGTAGAACGACGGCCATATAGGCTAAGTCCAATCGAACGAGAAAAAGTGCGTACAATTGTGAAGGAGTTGATGGAACATGCGATTGTTCGCGAAAGCAAGTCTCCATACTCCAGTCCCATCATCTTGGTAAAGAAGAAAAATGGTGATGATCGTATGTGCGTGGATTTCAGAGAGCTCAATTCTAATACTTTACGGGACCACTATCCACTGCCGCTAATATCAGACCAAATCGATCAATTGGCCAAAGGACAATTCTTCACAACCTTTGACATGGCTGCAGGTTTTCATCAAATACCGATTGCAGAGTCATCAATTGAAAAGACAGCTTTCGTCACACCAGATGGATTGTACGAGTATATGACTATGCCATTTGGATTGAGCAACGCATGTTCAGTCTATCAACGATGCATCAACAGGGCTCTGAGTCCGTTACTAGGCAATGCAGCTCAAGTCTATGTTGACGACGTATTAAGCAAATGCGAAGACATCACAGAAGGACTATCAAATATTGAACGTATTCTCATAGCCTTACAGGATGCTGGCTTCTCCATTAATGCTGATAAATGCAGTTTTTTTAAACGCTCAATCGAATATTTAGGCAACGTGGTATCAAATGGACAAGTCCGACCAAGCCCACGGAAAATAGATGCTCTAGTGAAAGCACCAGTACCAACGACACCCAGACAAGTCAGGCAGTTCTGTGGATTGGCGGGCTACTTCAGAAAGTTCATACCAGACTTTTCACGCATACTGGTACCACTATACGAGTTAACCAAACCAGGAGCTAAATGGGAATGGAACGAACGTCACGAGAAAGCAAGAGAGAAGGTAATTCAGTGCTTAACATCAACTCCAGTACTTACACTGTTTCAAGAAGAGGCGCCAATTCAATTATACACAGATGCAAGTAGCCTGGGATTTGGAGCAGTACTGGTGCAAGTCATTGCAGGACGACAACATGCAGTTGCTTTCATGAGCATGAGGACAACTGAAACTGAAAGCCGATACCACTCTTATGAATTAGAGACCTTGGCAGTGGTCCGAGCAATAAAACATTTCCGACAATATCTTTATGGACGCAAGTTTACAGTTATCACAGACTGTAATGCGCTAAAGGCGTCCAAACACAAAAAGGACTTGCTTCCTAGAATCCATCGCTGGTGGGCATTTCTACAAAACTATGACTTCGAGGTAGAATACCGCAAGGGTCAACAGCTTCAACATGCTGACTACTTTAGCAGGAACCCGGTTGAGCTCACAGTCAATATGATGACCAGAGGTCTCGACTGGCTGAAAGTTGAACAACGACGCGACGAAACACTACGAGCTATAATGGATGGTATGAGTAATAACATTCCAAGTAATGGCTATGTGCTAGAAAATAATGTTCTCAAGCGCGTTGTACAAGACCCAGCTTTCGGACAAAAACTCTGCACAGTGGTTCCGATGTCTTTTCAGTGGAGTTTAATAAACTCATTCCACACTGCTTTAAAACACCCTGGCTGGGGAAAGACGTTGCAGAAAATCATGGACAGTTACTGGTTCGACAAAATGAGCACGAATGTCCGAAAATTCGTTGACAACTGCGTGGTCTGCAGAACATCCAAAGGACCATCTGGTGCCGTACAAGCTCAAATGCATCCGATTCAGAAACCAACTACAGCCTTTCAAGTTATACATATGGATATAACGGGCAGAATGGGAACATCTGAAGACCAACAGTATGTGATTGTCACCATAGATGCTTTTACAAAATACGTACTATTTTATTACGCAACTAATAAGAATCCACACAGTACGTTAGCTGCCCTGAAACGCACAGTTCACCTATTCGGCACTCCAGTCCAAATCATAGTAGACGGTGGAAGAGAGTTCCTAGGTGAATTCAAGACCTACTGCGACCGGGTTGGAATAGACATTCATACTATAGCACCAGGAGTCAGCCGAGCGAATGGACAAGTAGAACGCGTCGTAGCTACGCTAAAAAATACTCTTACCATGATCAAGAACTATGAAACGGAAGAATGGCACACAATGCTTGAAGAACTGCAGCTAGCAATAAACTGCACTCCCCATCGTGTGACAGGAGTGGCTCCACTTACTCTACTTACTCAGCGCAGGCACTGTGCTCCTCCAGAGCTACTCAGTCTCGTAAATATTGACGAGCAGACTATTGATATTGAAGCACTCACTAGTCACGTGCAACAAAAGATGTCACAAAATGCAGAACAGGACAGACAACGCTTCAATTCGAGAAAAGCTACAATCCATCATTTCCAACGTGGTGATTATGTGCTCATAAAAAATAATCCTCGAAATCAAACTTCACTGGATCTTAAATTCAGCGAGCCATACGAGATAACAAGAATTCTAGACAATGATCGCTATCTAGTAAAAAAGGTGGTTGGTTCAGGGCGTCCAAGAAAAGTCGCTCATGACCAACTCCGTCGGGCACCTCAACCTGGAGACCAAATAACCGTATCGGCGGAAAATGAACTCCCAGCATCAACCGATGGGCCTACACCATCTACGTCACGAGCCAGCATGGCCGAGCAACAACCCCAAGAACCTACAAATTAAAAAGTACGTATGTTTATATTTTAATTACTAAAACTTCATCACATCATAAATCACTACAACAAAGTACCACAGAGTACGCAACAACAAAGTACCACAGAGTACGCTACAACAAAGTACCACAGAGTACGCTACAACAAAGTACCACAGAGTACGCAAAAAAATAAAGTACCACAGTGTACGCAAAAAAATAAAGTACCACAGTGTACGCAAAAAAATAAAGTACCACAGTGTACGCAAAAAATAAAGTACCACAGTGTACAACATAGTACCACAGTGTACGCCACAATACAAACTACACGAAATCAATCACTGTCATATTATTTAATAAAAACGGTACACAGATACCAATCTCAAAAGAAAATATTTCTTTGTTCTAGATGAACTTCAAGAACCATCAAGAGAAACGTTTTACACGCGGCTGGTGCAGAGCGCGCACCGCCGGTCAGAACGGCCGTATCGGCGCAACATCATATTAAACTCGAGTTATTTGATGATGTGTAACTCTTAAAATAATTACAATGATTTAAATAATAGTGACAATATCAATTAAGTTTTCCAAATCAAAAGTTACGGTTTTGATTGTTTTAAATTAAAGTTAAAGTTAAATTATAATTATTCAGTTAAGTTAAAATGATTAATTATTTGTTGTAAATAGGTGCGCAGCAAGTTAAACAATAATTAATTGAAATGATGCTCGTTACATTCATTATCTGATTCATCCCCTCTCGATTTTGCTATAAATACGAGTGTTTGTTGCCGCGCGCCTCATTACGGCTTGAGCAGCCGAACAGTACAGAGCTCTTATTATTGTTACGCTGTTACTTTATAGAAATGTTCAATAAAAGAATTATTTTGAAGAAATTATAGTTTGAATACTGTTACCATGCAGAGTGATGATAATAGTGAAGCGAATGATGTCAGCAATGCTGACATCATTATTTTTAAAAACACTTCGGTGTCGGTTCCTCCGTCATATATAAATAATAAGTAGGTACCTATCTAAAAATGTATAAATCGTGTGAGGTCAAAGATCTTTGTCAGCCCTAGCACAGACTACGGTCTATTTGGGCTGCAAATTGCAAACACCCCGGCACCGTCTCGGTTTATATCTAGTGCTTTGGTTTAAAAGTGTGGTGTAAAATGTTCACTGTTCATTAAGTCGAAATAAAATAATAATAATAACAACTTTCGTATCAAAGATACCACCACCAACCTGCTAACCCAATTTAAAGTTTTTCAGGGCATAGTCTTTTATACTGCATGCCGCTGACAAGCCTTTGATCAAAACCATCTTTTAACCATTTATCCTTTATAATTAAGTCGATCTTGTTTTAAATTACGTAAAGCTGATTTCTGTTATTTATCTCAACATCTTTAGTTTTATTAAGTCATTTAAGTTACTATTGAAACACCAGTTGCAGTGGTAAAATGTAGGCTCATCAATCATTTGTTTTAATTATTCAGATATAAGTTAGCCCTAGACTGCAATCTCATCTGGTGGTAAGTGATGATGCAGTCTAAGATGGAAGCGGGCAAACCTGGAAGGGGTATATTTTTTTTTTAAATAGATATAGCGAGCAAACGAGCAGGCGGGTCACCTGATGTTAAGTGATTACCGCCGCCCATGAACATTTGCAGCACCAGAGGAGCCGCCGATTGCCGGCCTTTTAGGAATTTGTTGGTCCGCCCCTTGAATAACCCCATGTTATAATCTAGTGGGAACACCGACGATGGGAATATGGCAGTTTTTATTAAACCCATGCCCCTTTGGTTTCAATATAATTATTGTGCCGATTGTAACACAAACACTTTTTTAGAAACATCGGGTTTTCAATATTCCCAGCTTTTTTTGGCTATAACTCTTAAACTGTACCCACAAAACCGGGATCGAACTCGGGCCCCCGAATAGCAAACCAACGTCTTCCACTAGACTATCACCGCATTCAGTTAGGTAAAATTTATTTAAATTATTTATCTACCTGAACATTATTATTCTAATCTCATTTAAATTAGGAGCACCAGCGAAATTATTTACTTTCGCGGTTAATTATTAGTACGGTTCAAATTATATTATTTATCGACGTTGTTAATTAAAATGTTGTTTCTGATAATTGTGTTTCACAATATGACATGGTTTAGTTTTAATTACATTTTAATGACAAGGACTATTCACTATCATAGCGGCAAGGTTGGCTTTCTAAAGTTTCTGTAGAGATAATAAATTTGTATTTTACTTGCTAACTGCTAAGCTAATGTTTTGTACAAAATAAATGAATAAAAAAATAATACACAATGACTTTTTAGACGTCTGCCCAAAAAAACAGTGTAATGTTTTCAAGGTTTATTTATATGCACCTATGTAGATGTACGTTGGGGTCCCAAAGTGCTGGAATGGCGACCTCGCACCGGAAGACGCAGTGTTGGAAGACCCCCCACTAGGTGGACGGACGAGATCAGACGAGTCGCAGGGAGCAGCTGGATTCAGACGGTGCAAGACCGTGGCGTGTGGAAGTCCCTACAAGAGACCTATGTCCAGCAGTGGACGTCTATCGGTTGATGATGATGATATCACGCTATTGTTTACATAACTAAAATGCTGCTAAAAATACATAATTTATTCTATTTTTATGTTAAAAAAAATTGAAAAATATTTGTCATTTATCGTCTTGTGACGTCATCGGATCACCTTCCATACAGCAGAGCGTGACGTTAGTAATTAATTATGTTAAAAATAAATAAAAATCATGATTTTTATTTAATTATTCTCTTTAATAATGAACTTTAGCCCCATAAACTACCGCTATACAAAACATCACATTTTATTACTACAGTACAAGACCCTCTTAAAGGACAAAGCTTAATATTAATAACACATACAGTTATAATAACTTTGTAGACTCATTAGAGACTAAAGTTGATAAGACTATTCAAAGGCGCTTTATAAAAAACTCAGTCTGTGACGAAAACTTGAACACTGATTTTTAATCAGATTAACGTATTCAGGAGCATTAAACAACACGCCAGTAACTTTTCAACAAAGCTTAAAATTATAAAAAATCACTAAAAGAAAGCGCTGTATAAAAAACTCACCGTCACGAAAACTTGAACACCTTATGATATTCACGTATATATAACACGCTAGTAACTTTTAAACAAGCTTTAAAATATAAAAAAAGCACTAAAATAAAGTATTTTAACAATTTTCTCACTATGAATTTACGTAGATTTTATTTTATTCCACGTTTTATACAATAAACCACGATTGGCAAAACAAATTGAACTGGTTTCGCACCCGTATCATAATAGATACTGTGAGAGATCGTGACGAAGTAGGTTATTAAATTGGCATACAATGTTTTCTTAGCACCAACTTATTTGCCTTGCTACTTTGGAATAATCCAGCATATCATAAAGCAATATACTGATTTTCTCCGGTTCTCATATTAAATGGTACGTCATGTTAACACGGGATCGGGCGCATGGGGCCTTTAAAATCCCAGGCTTAGGAAAACTATCATTATAACATTCCAATTTAATCCTTTTTAATATTTTACAATGTATTTTTTTCTATTGCAATTTTCATTTTATTCTTATTTTATTTTACAAATCAAATTTTAATTTAATATGGACAATTTATTATTTACTAGCTGAAATAAAATGTTTTTAATTTTTTTAATTGCTATAAGTAGGTATTTCTTTTCACAATCAACTCACATACTCTGTTTCATACAGTAGCTTCCTAAAACCTACCTGTAAGCAAAGAAATGGAATAGAGGCCTTTTATTTAAAATGAATAAACAATTTTATAAGATTTCATAATAAATAAGATTGTTTTGTTGTTAGTTTTAAACATCTATCATTAGTTTTAAATTAAAAGTTCCTAAGATGAAATGAATGATGGATAAAAAAAATTATTCAATTGAACTTTTACAAGTATTTTTGAATCGTCAGAGGCATTACCGCTGGTTCGGAATGCCTTTCCTACCAAAAAAAATAATAATTCAAGACTTATTGTACTACAGGGTATTTGTTTACTAACCCATAATTAAATAATAAATAAAAACACTATTTATAACAGCATGATTATAAAATATGAGATATTTATAAACCGGGCTTTCAAAGACCCCACGCGAACAACGATGTTACAAAAATAAGCGCGACCGATCTAGGGTTATAGCTTGTATGTGGATTTCTGAGGTGTATGAATTTATCATTAGCCCCTAATTACAGATGTAAACAGTGTGTTTAGTTGACATATGGATTCTGAGTTTCGTGTTAGTTAATTAAGCCATTAACTTTGTCTACTTTGTTTCGGAGTACGTTGTTATCATTAAATTCATGACAAATTAGATAATTACTTAAAATTACAAACAATCTGTAGGAAATCCGTACTAATTATACATACATAAAGAATTTATTGACTCCACATCACTTGTATACCCACAGTCCTACACAATCACTACCATTCACTACATAAATACGCTTGTGTGTTTGTTTGTTGGTTTATTTATTTGTTGGTTTGTACTTCATTTACGTCACAACGGACCAACGGATCTACGTGGTTTTCTGTACCTATTCGTTTTTGCCAGCGTGACGTGATGTTTTAGTTACACCCTGTCTAGCAATCATAGTCAAAGCCTATACCAGCGCGAGGCTTCTTCTTCTCGAGTCGACGGTCACCTCAAATACGGGTAGCCCAAAAAGCAGCAACCGCGATAGCTCGGTCGGTACCGCAGGGCTGATTCACTAATGCCCGGTTTCTGAGGTACTTTTAACGACGGTTTATCTATTCAATAGCGCTATTGGTCCGATAACTCGAGACAGTGCGTTTCTGAGCAACGCAATGTAAGATAATATAAAAACGAATAAAATAAAATAGGTATTACGTATTGTTTCGAACTTACTTGTAAGACGACATGAATTTTAAACACTTTTTTTAATGAAATTTTCCACTGGCTTGCGTGAGCTGTGTTTTATATAACTTAGGTAACATGTTTTACTTGACTTTTAAGTAGGTACGAGTACTTATTAATGCTGTTGGAGGTATGTAATTGAGTAATAACTTATATCTAAATATATAAAAGGATTGACTGACTGACAGATCTATCAACGCACAGCTCAAACTACTGGACGGATTGGGCTGAAAGGCATGTAGATTGATATTATAACATCAGCTAAGAAAGGGTTCTTGAAAATTCAACCCCTAAGGGGGTGAAATACGGGTTTGAAATTTGTGTAGTCCACGCGGACGAAGTGGCGAGCAGTAGCTGGTCTATTAATAATTAAATCTACAATATAAAAAATGAATCACTAAATGTGTTGCTCATCGCAAATCTCGAGAACAGCTGAACCGATTTCGCTAATTCTTTTTTTATAATATTCCTTGAAGTACGAGGATGGTTCTTACGGAGAGAAAAATTTAAAAAAATTGAATCGACTGTTAGGCGGAACGAAGTTCGCCAGGGCAGCTAGTTAAAAATAATAATAATAATAATTCATCACTCTTGATTATCGGAATTGACTAATGCCGAAGCCATTATCTAATGGACTTCTAATAGAGTCGAGTCGAGTTTAGAATGATCGATCAGTCGACCAAAGTAGGTATAGGTACGCTTCTAAAACGATGGAACGATGGATAGTTTTTTAACAAAGTCGTGTACTTTGTTGTCTTATAAAGTTTGGACCATGGCCCATTTTGCTGGCCAAGTGCGGATTGGCAGGCTTCGCACACCTTTGAAAACATTATGGAGAACTCTCAGATATGCAGGTTTCCTCATAATGGATATTTTATCAGTTACTTAAAACGCACATCTCCTAAAATAGTTAAAGGTACGAGTCACATTGACTTATTAGTCACTACCCAAATTATAAATGTCAAAGTTTGTTTGTTTATTGGTTTATTGGTTTGTTCTTCAACCACGCCGAAACGGAATAACGGATCGACGTGATGTTTTGTATATGGATATCGTTAAAGATGACGTTGGGTTTTTTGACATAGGAATATGGAAAAATTTAAATCCACGCGGTCGAACTTAGCTAGTTTTGAAATAAAATCCGGCCAAGTGCGAGTCAGGCTCGCGCAACGAGGGTTCCGTAATACAGTCGTATTTTTTCGATATTTTGCACGATAATTTAATAAACTATGATGCATAAAAATAAATAAAAATCTGTTTTAAAATGTACAGGTGAATACCTTTCATATGATACCCCACTTGATATAGTTATCTTACTTCGAAATTGGAAAATACTAATTATTAGTTCATGGCCACAATTTAATTTTTTTTGTGTGATGTAACCACAAATTCACGGTTTTCAGATTTTTCCCCGAATTTTAGCTATAAGACCTACCTACCTGCCAAATTTCATGATTCTAGGTCAACGGGAAGTACCCTTTAGGTTTCTTGACAGACAGACAGACAGATACACAGACAGACAGACAACAAAGTGATCCTATAGGGGTTCCGTTTTTCCTTTTGAGGTATGGAAACCTAAAAAGTTATAATTATTAACAAATGCTATTTAATATTTGACTTTAATATAATGTATATCTCTCACAGAGTAAGTAGGTATCAATCCTAATGCAAATGACGGCTATTGAACACGACGGCTAGACTATAGTCCGCCATTTGCAAGTATTTGAATAACTCGTAATATTTTGAAATAACACGTCTATTGCAAAGTACAAAATTATGAACACGCCTCGTCCTTGAATAGAAGTAAGCAAATAAACAGAAGTTATCTTAATTATTTTGTGGTAAAGCTATTGCAATTTGCAACCCGGAACAAAGTAAAATATTATTTTGAAAGTATGTTTGTCTCTCTGTTATTTATACATAACTAGCTGAAGCCCGCGACATCGTCCGCGTGGAGTTAGGTTTTTAATCCCGTGGGAACTCCGATTTTCTGGGATAAAAAGTAGCCTATGTCACTCTCCAGGTCTTTATCTCTCCATGCAAAAAATCACGTCAACACGACGACGTGATTGAAGGACAAACCAACAAAAAACACACACTTTCGCATTTATAATACGGGTAGATACTGATTGTACAATAAACACTGAATTTTTCACTAAGACTCCATGGCCCCAGGGTCTTCACGACAAACGGAACAAAAATTAAGTTAGTTTGTAATTACAATGAAGCGCTGCATCTAATGGAACATTTAAATATCGCTGGTTACAATTATTATGACAAGGCTTTTCCCGCGATTGTTTACATGCTATCTGTGAAAATAGCCCATCTCTTGTAGCGAGCATCATCCATTTAGACGCGCCGCTGATACGTTGATGGATCATTAACTAATAGGCTACTTGACACTTTTTTTAAGTACGTCTTAAATGGTTAATATTTGTCCTATTAGATCAAAAAAATTAACACTATATTTTTTTGCGCCCTAAAAACCGTAAAACTTTAATTTAAAAATATATTTTTCATAGACAGCTGAAAACACTGTCGGCCATGTTTGGCCTATTGATTATCTGTGCTCTGACGTCATGCATTTGTAAACAACAGCATAAACTTCCGTGACATAGGGATGACATTTCTTTGTTTACATATTTAATGACGTCACATCATGGCTGACAGCGTTTTCTGCGTTTCAAATAAAAATAAAAACTGTCTTTTTTAAAATTAGATTTATATATCCATCCTGCGTTTTTAATAATTGTTATTGATATATTTCGTTGTCTTAAGCAAAATACTATAATAAATAATCATTTATTGGACGAAATTAGATATGAGTCAAGTAGCCTATTGAGCGACCATCGCGTGGTCTTCATTACTTAACGTAGGTACCTAGTACTAGTCTATGGTCTATTCCTGCGCTCCGCCTCTGGAAGGTGCGAAAGTCATTTGTGGGAATGAGTGTAATATTTTATAATAAAATTCCACAACCAATTTTAGACTTGCCTTTACACAAGTTTAAAAAATGTGTTAAAAGGATGCTCCTAAAAAAAGCATATTATACAGTCGCAGACTATGTAAACGATAAAAAAGCTTGGATTTGACTCGCTCCAGCAATGCACGGGGCTGCAATGGCTTGTATAGTACGGTATAATAACATTGTAAATTGAAAAATTAAAAAGAGCAACCGCCGAGTTTCTTGCTGGTTCTTCTCGGTAGGAACGGCATTCCGAACCAGTGGTAAATTAAAACTACCTGACTATTCATAAGCACTTTTAAAAAGTTTACATGAATAAAAAAACATTCTATTCTATTCTATTCTATTCTATTATCCGTCACAATTTAAGGCAACTTGTTATAAAATAATACTTAATTACAGCACCACACGTGCAAACTGTGGAACCAACTCCCATCGGCGGTGTTCCCACTAGATTATAACATGGGGTTATTCAAGGGGCGGACCAACAAATTCCTGAAAGGCCGGCAAACGCATCGGCGGCTCCTCTGGTGCTGCAAATGTTCATGGGCGGCGGTAATCACTTAACATCAGGTGACCCGCCTGCTCGTTTGCTCGCTATATCTATTAAAAAAAAACCACAGACCACCACTTATAGACGCTTAATAGCCGGACACCCCCGATCGCCAAGCTTAGGCAGTTGTTTGGCAACTTTCTTTTTAGTTTAACGATATTGTTTTCATGCAAAACATCATAAATCTCTGACCACAAAAAAACGGGAAAAAATCTAAAAAAATCCTATAATCTTGTAAAAGTTTACGATATATTGCAAATAAAACATCTGACAGACGGTAGAGGTCAAGGAACGTTGCGTAAATAGGCCACTCGGAGTCAATGCCGCGTCGTAGGCGGGGCAATTGACCCGAGTTTTGCACGTTATACATTGCGGGTTTGAAAAATAATAAATCACTAAAACTACAAAATGAGGCAAATGGTTATTGGACTTGGATGTTTTTGCTAGGCGTTTTGGTTACACCTGTATTAAGATTTAGTAACAAGTAAAAGAAGCCGTGATAGCCTAGTGGTTAGGACGTCCGCCCTCTATTCGGGAGGTTGTGGGTTCGAGTCCGGGCGCACACCTCTAACTTTTCGGAGTAATGTGCGTTTTAAGAAACTAAATATCACTCGATTTAACGGTGATGGGAAACATCGCGAGGAAACCTGCATGCCTGAGAGTTCTCCATAATGTTCTCAAAGGTGTGAGAAGTCTACCAATCCGCATATGGCCAGCGTGGTAGACTATGGCCAAAACCTTTCTCACTCTGAGAGGAGACCCGTGCTCTGTAGTGAGCCGGCTATGGGGTTTTTTTTTTAAATAAGAATATTAGCTATGTTAAATGACTAATATTCCCCTTTCCTCTCCAACTAAGCGTAAAGCTTGTGCTAGGAGTAGGTCCGACAATAGTGCAACGGGCCGGGTTTGAACCGTCGCGACCTTTCGGTTTTCAGTCCACTCCTTGATCATGATGATGACGATGAACAACTAAAAGATATAAGGAACCTTACCGATGATCGTCCAAACAATAGCATTTTCGATTCTCGCCTCAGACTTTGATAGTCTCTTGCGGTCTGGCAGCATTCTTCCTCGTCCGAGCCGTGCATGCGATTATAAATAACGTGTCTACGCATACTAATTAACTGACTGGACAAACAATAGGACTATAAACCAAAAACGCGGCAAAAATTTAAAACTAACAGTTGGACTAAGATTTGCGACATACTACTAGTAGTAGAACTGACTATTTGGCCGAGAATTGATAATTCCAAGATCAACAGAACAATCTGTTATGCGTAGAGATTTAGAAGTCTAAAAAGTCAACAACTATGATTGAAAAATTCAAAAAAAAAATGTAGACTACAATGTACTTAGTCAAACTAAAGAATAGGAATACCTTTTCGCCATATTGTGATGTCTTAGCAAGAAATGTATTTTGATTATTTTGATGTATTATTTTAATTTATTTTCAAAAAAAATTCTAAGTAGTACACGACTTTACGAGTACCTATTATATGCAGTGACTAATTTATTAATCTTTATTTTTATGAGTGAATAATTTTCAAGTGATAGTTGACAGATAAAGACCATTGACTTTCCTATTATTTGAACGCATTAACAAATGCATAGTCTGTTAGACATAATAATATCTGTTATCTCGTTAAGGAACTCTTGATTAATATAATCACAGATTAGAACACAAGTTACAATACAATACACTCTGGATATTTAGAATACAATTGCAACTTTTTCACAGTCAATCTAGAGGTCGCAAGTGAAAACGAGTGTTAGAAAAAATGCCACGAGAGTCAATCAGTTCGAAACGTAAACGATTTCGAAAAGGCACAAAAACGATCTATTTTAAAAACGTTTTTTCCTGAATTTGGTTTTTCAAGATTTCCGAGCACGACCAAACGTTAACCGATACAAAGGTAAACTAATAGTAAACCACTTGGATTGATTCAAGATTTAACAATTGTTACTATAAAAACGCTAAGGTGTGTCTACACCATGGTAAAAAATGCAATGAAAGCTTTTAAATTTTTAGGGCTCCGTACCTCAAAAGGAAAACAGGAACCCTTATAGGATCACTTTGTTGTCTGTTTGTCTGTCGTGTCTGTCAAGAAAACCTATAGGGTACTTCCCGTTGATCTAGAATCATGAAATTTGGCAGGTAGGTAGGCCTTAAGCACACGTAATTCGTGTTGTGTATTATTTGGAGCCACCTCTAAACCATCAAACTTCAAAAGATCATTTTATTAATTAGGGTGTTGTACCTACCTAATCATCTTTAAAAGATCTATAGGCTTGCAATATTTTGATAACCATAAAAAAACATGATATCAGTGCTTTTTTTTGAGTTTATTAGGTATTATGCACTACCTACTATTTTATTGTAGAATTTGTCAAATAATTTAATTGTTCAAAATGTTCTCAGAAAATATCTACTGAAATTATTCTTATTTATCTATGAGTATTTTGGCCTATATGTGCGGACGACCATTTGATTCAGCTAAGTCATTTTATTTGACCATGTCGCATATAAATTCAATAATTTTTCACGACACTGAAATGTATTGTGTGTACATAGCCTAAAAATCATTGTGTAAAAAGACAATGAGTTTATTTTGTCTGTATGAAGGTACTTCTGATGCCATATTAGTAGGTACTAGGCGCACCATACATCCTTGTTTCTTTTCCCATCAAAACACGCAAATGTACGCACACATACGTGAAAATATGAATGAAGTGTAGTTTACGTCTTCTGTTTACATGCACAAAGGAAGAATGCGTTTCCGCAAACAGTTAAAAAATCGGTTAAGTGCGAGTTGGACTCGCACACGAAGGGTTCCGTACCATTTTACTAGAAATAAATCTTTTAAATTTTTTGCTATTTTCGTGGCGGTGATTTTGATATTTTTATTATTTGTCGTTATAACGGCAATAGAAATACATATTCTGTGAAAATTTTAAATCTCTACCTAATACGGTTCACGCGATACAGCCCGCTGACAGACGGACGGAGAGCGAAGGCATAGTAATAACTAATAACTAAGCCTTCGCTGTTCGTCTGTCTGTTCGTTCCGGGTCCCGTCGGTACCTTCCGGGTACGGAACCCTGGAAATAATATAACAACATGCGGCATTCCGAACCAAAGAACCAAATAGAAAAATTATTTTGATGATTCAAACGCACTTTAAAAGTTTATTTGAATAAAAATATATATATATATTCTAAAAATAACTCGGGCCAGCACATTTTACTCTATCTTGTCTCCCGCAAAGGTAAATTGAACGAAACGACT
The DNA here is from genome assembly GCF_902806685.2 of Maniola hyperantus. Lineage (NCBI taxonomy): Eukaryota > Metazoa > Arthropoda > Insecta > Lepidoptera > Nymphalidae > Maniola > Maniola hyperantus. The sequence continues at coordinate 13,096,128 of NC_048549.1, forward strand.
TCTATTCTCTACGTGGAATAAAACCGATACTTATCACAGTTACGAGGAACGTTTTATTCCGAAGCAAATTGTCCACAAATTCCCATTACCCCGTATCGGTCGTGGAATGGAAAACATAATCGTCACTAATGTCCATCGTACTAAGGACATAGGCTGGATAATTTAGGAATATTGTTAGAGATCTGATCTGAGTGGTGATAGCCTGATGGTTAAGACGTCGACCTCCTATTCGAGGGGTCGGGGGTCTACTGTAACTTTTCAGAGTTATGTGCATTTTAAGCATTTTAATAAATATAACTTGATTCACGGTGAAAACATCGTGCATATCACAGTTACGAGTAACGTTTCATTCCAAAGGAAATTGTCTACAAACTTCCATTACCCCGTATCGGTCGTGGAATGGGAAACATAATCGTCACTTATTTTACTCGTACTAAGGACATAGGTTGGATAATTTAGGAATACTGAAAGACCTTCTCCAGAAGGAGCGAATTCGCCGCGAAACGTTTCGCGCGAATTCATTCGCGCGTTGCCGAGATACTAGGCGCCAATACATCGCGCCCACAAGCATCGCGCGAATTCAAAATACGCGCGTAAATCGCGTGCACTACGCCAGACTCTCGACTTGCGCGTGATTCGCGCGTAATGCGCGCGAGTCGAGAGCCTTGTTGCGCCCAGTTAACGCGCGAACTCCAGAGCGAATGCACGTATCCAGGGAAATGGAGCGAAAAAATTTTGATACGGGCTCGCGCGTAGGTACGCTCTTTCTGGGCAAAACGGTCGCGCGTGATACGCACGAGAGAATCGCGGGGAATACGCTCCTTCTGGACAAGCTCTTAGAGATCATCTGAGCGGTGATAGCCTAGAGGTCAAAACGTCGACCTCCTATTTAGGGGGGTCTGGGATCTACTCTAACTTGTCGGAACTATGTGCATTTTAGGAGAAGAGTTATATTTTACGCACTATACTTGTTTGGAATGCGCTACGAATAGAAGCGCATCACAAACAAGCATATTATATTGGTCAATCGCTATCCAACAAACACAATGGTTTTTTTTTTGCAGACACATTCTTGAATGCTGTGATAGGTTAGGACGTCCGCCTTCTAATCGGAGGTCGGGGGTTTGATCCCGGGCACGCACCTCTAACTTTTTGGAGTTATGTGCGTTTTATTTAATTAAATATCACGAAAACATCGTGGAAAAACCTGCATGCCTGAGAGTTCTCTCATGCAGGCATGTAGGTTTCCTCACCGTAAAAGCAAGTTATAATATTTAGTTGCTTATAAAGATAAGCCAAAAAGTTAGAGGTGCGTGCCCGAGACTGATCCCTGGACCTTCCGAATTGAAGACCCTCAATAAATCTAATATAATCTAATATTGCTAATATTGAAACAAGCAGCTGGAATTTATTAAATTACATTATTTCTCCAGTCTCGATATAAATAACGTGATGTGTGTTTACTAAAAGACACGACCTAAATATTGAACTTAGATAAAATGAAGATGAACTATAATGTACGTAATATTATTATTTACCTACTATATTTGCGAGATAACATTAACAACAAAGTGATTATTATTTCATTTATAAAACACTAGCCTATGCTCGCGACTTCGTCCGCGTGGACTACACAAATTTCAAATCCCTATTTCACTCACTCAGGGGTTGAATTTTCAAAAATCCTTTCTTAGCGGATGTCTACGTCATAATAGCTATCTGCATACCAAATTTCAGCCCGATCCGTCCAGTAGTTTGAGCTGTGCGTTGATAGATCAGTCAGTCAGTCAGTCAGTCAGTCAGTCAGTCAGTCAGTCAGTCAGTCAGTCAGTCAGTCAGTCAGTCAGTCAGTCACCTTTTCCTTTTATATATATAGATTAAGATTATTTATTATCTTATACGGGGTGTAACCAGAACGCCGGCAAAAACGAAGACAGGTGATAATACTGATGATTACTGATATGATACCACAAAAAAAAACCGGCCAAGTGCGAGTCAGGCTCGCGCACCGAGGGTTCCGTACTACAGTCGTATTTTTCGACATTTTGCACGCTAAATCAAAACTATGATGCACAAAAAAATCTGTTTTAGAATGCACAAGTGAAGCCCTTTCATATGATACCCCACTTGATATAGTTATCTTACTTTGAAAATTGAAAACACTAATTATTATTAGTTCATGACCATAATTTTTGTTTGTGTGATGTAACCACAAATTCACAGTTTTCAGATTTTTCCCCTTATGTCTGCTATAAGACCTACCTACCTGCCTTTCATGATTCTAGGTCACCAGGAACACGTACCCTGTAGGTTTCTTGACAAATAGACAGACGGACAGACAGAGAACAAAGTGATCCTATAAGGGTTCCTTTTTTCTTTTTGAAGTACTAAAAAAGAAAAATCTCCAATTCCGGACGGACGGACGGACGGACGGCGGAGGCTGAGTAATAGGATCGCGTTGTACGGAACTGTAATTAATAAGTTAGTTTGATTGCAGTCAGTTTATTCGGTATTTAATTAATAATGCATTCAACACGGTCGCCTTGGTTTAATTACGAAACGCTATTACAAAAGAAAGGAGAGGTCGGTCGCCGACATCTTACGACTTTGATGTATATCATCATGATCAACCCATCACCGGCTCACTACGGAGCACGGGTCTCCTCTCAGAGTGAGAAGGGTTTTGGCCATAGTCTGCCACGCTGGCCATGTGCGGATTGGTAGACTTCACACACCTTTGAGAACATTATGGAAAATTCTCAGGCATGCAGGTTTCCTCGCGATGTTTTCCTTCACCGTTAAAGCAAGTGATATTTAATTAATTAAAGCGCACATAACTCCGAAAAGTTAGAGGTGCGTGCCCGGGATCGAACCCCCGACCTCCGATTAGAAGGCGGATGTCCTAATCACTAGGCTACCACTGCTCATTGATGTATATACTAGTCCATATCTTAAAAACTATTAATCCGATTTCGATGAAACCTACTCTGTTCCCTAAGTTGAAGTAAATGTAAGCCAATGAAAAAATAAAGGTCACAACCCGGCAATTAATTTGGGAGATATGCGTGGACAAACATGCATGCATACACCTAAAATATATATTTGTTTGGAAGCCCGAATAAATTATCATATTATTATATTTCAGTTCTAATAATATTACATACATACCAATCGAATTGATAACCTCCTTTTTTTAGGTCGGTTGAGACGAAAGGTAGGTATAGAGATTCACTGCAGTATATTTCAAAAAGTAACAAAATATTATCGGTGTCAAAAGGGTTTTTAAAATAATCCTAAAAATGTAAAAGATTCACTAGTATCAAGTATGGGTAGGTACCTATATTATGCAGTAAAAAAAATATTCGAACAAATTATGAACATTTCCTTTTATCAAGTCGGTTAACTGGACAGTAAAAACAAGTGTTTTCAGTTTTCACTATTAAAAACTCATTTTGCCGAACAATTTGTGGGTATTTTCATAATAGCATTGCAATTATGTTGTTAATTATTATGTAAGTAACTGTTACTTGGGGGTTCCGGTCTGATTGATGTTAAATTGTATCATAATGGTAAGTAATAATTATAATTAATCATTATGCGAATTCATTCGAAGCTAAGTAGTTTGATGAGAAATCGAAATTTTTAAATGTTTTCTTTGTATTCTCCATCTAGGTCACCCGGTCACATAATATTTCGATAAACTTTAATTACAAAGAAAAAAACCGGCCAATTGCGAGTCAGACTCGTACACCGAATGTTCCGTGTTACAGTCGCATTTTTTCGACATTTTGCACGATAAATCAAAAACTATTATGAATAAAAATACATAAATATCTGTTTTAGAATGTATAGATAAAGCCCTTTCATATTATGATACCCCACTTGGTATAGTTACGTTACTGAAAATTGTTAGTACCTACTAATGAACAGATTTTAATGTAACCACAAATTCACGGTTTTCAGATTTAAAAATAAAAATAAATAAAAATAAGAATCTTTTTTATTCGTATAAACTTTTACAAGCACTTACGAATAGTCGGATGCAACTACCACTGGTTCGGAATGCCTTTCCTATTTATTCCTTTACTTGTGTTATAAGACCTACTTACCAAATTTCATGATTTTAGGCCAACGGGAAGTACCCTATAAGTTTTCTACATGACAGACGGACAGACAGACAGACAGACAGACAATAAAATGATCCAGCAAGTGAACCGGGTGGTTAAGACGTCCGCCTCCTAATCGAAGGTCGGGGGTTCAATCCCGGGCACGCACCTCTGACTTTTCGGAGTTATGGGCGTTTTAAGTAATTAAATATCACTTGCTTTACCGGTGAAGGAAAACATCGCGAGGAAACCTGCATGCCTGAGAGTTCTCCATAATGTTCTAAAAGGTAGGTACCTATGTGAAGTCTACCAATCCGCACATGGCCAGCGTGAGACCCGCGGCGCGGCGACGCGATGGGTTGATCATGATATTGATGATGACCTACTTCTAGCGTGCACTTTGTAGTTTTCACAAAGTAAAACTTCAGGCTCTGTTATCTGAGTGAGATCAATAGGTATTCTATTACTATAGAAATAGGATAATCATTTGTTTTATTTACAATTGTGGTTTTTGAGGTTATAGGATCATGTAACTGTTTGTGAAGGTTGAATTTTTTCGTTTGAATAAAATGTATTTTATTTTTATTTTAATAGTTTGCCTCCTCAATCCTGATGCTGTACGGGACCGACCACCAAAACTGATGGAATTTAGAAACTGTCGGTTATAAAGTGATATTGCAGGTGGAGGTTTAAAGACTTTATCGTTGATTCCCCCGAATTGACAAACACGACCGACAGACAGACAGACAAATAACGAAGGGATCATAATACAAGGGTTCCTTTTGAGGTACGGAACCTAAAAATAAGTCAAGAGGTATAAAATATGGAACTGAAATGTCTCAGTTAACTAAACAGTAAAACACGAAAGCCGATCGGAATGCTCGTTCTAAACTACGTTCAAGTTCCTGCTGTAAACACATGAGACACACATGAGTCAGGCGCTCCCGAAATATCTTTTGTCTGTCTGTAACGAACATATCTTTATGTATAGCTTCCTTCTTTAGCTTCCGTTTGTGTATGAACGTCTAAAGTGATGTTTATTATATGAGTCACATCATAATAATAGAGTCTTGGACTTGTACCTATAACGGTAGTTTATGGGGGTAGTAACCGACATAGCTCAACGGGTTGCGAAGCTGAAGTGGCAATGGGCAGGGCACATAGTTCGTACAACCGATAGACGTTGGGGTCCCAAGGTGCTAGAATGGCGACCTCGCACCGGAAGACGCAGCGTTGGAAGACCCCCCACTAGGTGGACGGACGATATCAAACGAGTCGCAGAGAGCCGCTGGATTCAGGCGGCGCAAAACCGTGACATGTGGAAGTTCCTACAAGAGACCTATGTCCACTGCTGGACGTCTATTGGTTGATAATGATGATGATTACACAAACTTTAATTTGCAATATTTCTACTAAGTATAACATTTTCTAGTTTTTGTTACACTGGCGAATTTTAATGTGGACGAAGGTGTAGTTATAATATCAAGTTTTTGCACATTACCAAGGCAGTGCAAGTTATAAATACCACCTGGTCAACTCCCACAGGATGTCGTAATTGCCTTCCACCCGGTCGCGTTCGTCTCACATGTTCCTGACTAACTAAAAAACTGAAGATGAAATGATTTTTAAAAAGAAAATATATTAGTACTAAATAGTTAGTGACTAAGTAGTGTCACAGATTCTTTCGTTTTCTCTGTGTTACTTAACTATTATAGAGAGAAAGTCAGCGCGTGCCAGACCTTGATTATTTAATCATGGCAACACCTTGCTAGGCAACCTCAAGCTTTAAAAAATTATGAAACTATAAATGTGTCTGACGTTGGGTTCCCAGGACACAGTGTATGGCAATGCATGACGTGATTTCTAATACAACTCTTATAAAAGAAAATACTTATTAAAAAATTAGACTTTATACTTTGACGTAAGTTTTTTTACACCTTTATTACATGTGATCTTCCAAAGTCACCATGATTCAAACAAACGTTCCTCCCAGTGTTGAAGACAACAACTTTCAGCTTTCATAAAATAAGGAAGGTCTGGCACGCGCTGGCTGTTAGGCCATTATACTTGACAAACGTTTAAACGGTCCTTCGAGTTCACAGAAGTGTTTACGCGTTCATTGCGCGATCAGCTGTTAGGGTTCATTATCTCCCACGGGTATAACGCCACGGGGCTCATTACGCACATCTACACAAACTAGCCTTGCCTAACTTATAAACATCGGTTGAGTGAGGAATACTCATGGAACATTTAATGACAAATAATTGCTGTCGGATAAGTAGGAATTAGGAATACAAATCGGTTGAATTAAGAAAAAAGTGTTTAGGATGAGACGTCATAGGATGAATACGGAACAACCCTAAGTTAAAACTTTGCTTGAATAAGTATTTTAAGGAATTGGAATGGGACAGCAAAAACATATTAAATTTAATTAAAATATAGCAAAACTTGTATTATTTTAATTTCAAGAATTTAAAACATCGGTTTTTAAAACAAGTTTCATTATAGTAAAGAAAATATTTCGCTCGTTTTAGGTTTCCCATAATGATAGTTTATTTTCAAGTCTTTGAAACCATAAACATTCCTTAATCTTCTTATATTCAATTCACATTGAACATCTGTTCCGATCGCAATCCAGTATCATTTATCGAAGCCTTATTTGAGAACAACAACTTTTTAAGGGCGTTTCACAGGTAACTGGAAGAATAAAAAATCGGCCAAGTGCGAGTTGCACTCGCACACGAAAGGTTCCGTACCAGCGTACAAGAAGTAACACTTTTTTTTTCTTAGCGGTTATTTTGAAATTTTTATTATATTTTGTAGTTATAGCGGCAATAGAAATACACGTTCTGTGAAGATTTCAACTCTCGAGATACAGCCCGCTGACAGATAGACAGACGGACGAACGGACAGCGGAGGCTTAGTAATAGGGTCCCGTTGGCACCCTTCGTGTACGGAACCTTAAAAACTAAATACTTTACAGTTTTATTTTATGGGAGGCAAAACTCGTCTTAGTATTTGTCGATTCCATAATTACAAAACTTTTAATCAGTCCAAGATCTATAAATGGAGAATAATGTTATCCGACGAAAGCTAAAGGTCGTAGATTCAAATTCCATCTATATGTACCTACTTATTATATTATATTATTGATAATAAGGGTGTTGATGTTGCGTAGCTTTCTAATGGGGAAAGAATTATTAAAATCGGTTGCTTCCTCGTTAAAATTATTTGTTCTGAGACCAACAGTATAGAGCTATAGGTAACCAATGATATTAAATAATAGAAGCGTGACTTTTTCCATTTGTGTTAATTAAATTATACGGAAACGCGACTACAAGTTAAATCCAGGCGAAGGCTGCAGCGAGAAAGTTATTGAAGGTCTATTTTTTACCTTTACATATAATTAACCGTGATTACGTTAATAAGCTAAGTGTACACTACCAATAAAACTTGCAAAAGGCAGCTGTCATTGTCATGGCAATATTGATTTCTTGCAGAAGTTTACTTGCTGTGAATATTAACGTAGTGCGTTGCATGTCCGGATCAGAGATATCTAGTCACTAGCTACGAGCTAGTAGTGACGTGCAAGTGCGAGAATTGACTTCTGCAAGTTTTGTTGCTAGTGGATACTTGCCTTTATACTGTATAGATAGATGATGCCCGCGACTTCGGCCGTGTGGATTTAGGTTTTTAAAAAATCCCGTGGGATTTTCCGCGATAAAAAGTAGCCTATGTCCTTCCCCGGGATGCAATGTAACTCTGTACCAACCAAATTTTATAAAAATCTTAACTGTTGGGCCGTGAAAAGCTAGCAGACAGACAGACAGATAGATCCATTTTGCATTTTTATTATTAGTATGGGTAGTATGGATTAACTTGAACTTTATAATACCTTCGATTTAAGATTACGAGATTTTATGGTTTAACAAAACAAAAATCGTATTTATATTGAAAGTAAATTGTAAAGGTGATTTTTATATAAATAATAATAATAAGTTCAATGCATTTTAAGTAGTCAATGTAAAACTGTTAACATTTTGGAGTATAAACTGACCAATAAAAAATAAAAAATTACGATATCATATCACCAGAAACTTTAAACTTGTGAGACTTGTTTTTTATAGGACACTATTCTGCGGAAGCGGTTACACGCGTCCTTTGACTGTCACAGAATCGATTTTATATTTCGTCCTTCTTTTAGAGTAGTGTAGACTGTAGAGTATGAGAGTATAATGCGTAAAAAATGAGAACTCACTCGCCATTGTCACTTTATGTGTCAAGTTCTGTTACGTCAAAAGTACGATTTTAGTCCTTATTTTAAGTGAACTACTTTTTACATGACAGTTGACACATAGAGACAATGGCGAGCGAGTTCTCATTTTGTACGGACTATAATAAGCCAATGTTAAAATATCATGTTTTATTATTCATACTATACATAGTATTTTAAAAGCCATGGATGAATCAATTTAGGTCACAGTAAATCACATTCCCATGCTTCAACAGAGTTTATTAACATATTAATTTGTTCACGGTAAAAACAATTTTATTTTGAATCCATTCGGTCAATATCAAAGCCTGTCCATGGTAACAGGAAATGAAATAAATTGCCTTTGTGCATCGATATAAATGACAAGATATGCCCAAGCTAACAAAATTTTTCACGGTTTTGGAACCAATTAAATCAGCTCTTAGATACTAATGAACGACCCGTTTGATCCCAGACGTCACTGAGGTTGAAGCACCACTGAGTCGGTGCCATTTTGTTTGTTCAATACGAATGTCCATACGAAGTAATATGTAAGTCAATGCCTTTGTGGTAACTGGTAAGTTGGTAACCCCGTGATACATTTAAGCACTGATTTAAGAAGCTATCATGTGCCGCTTAGAATACTACTTACTATAGGAATCCAAACTTATAATACTATATGCGAAAGTGTGTCTGTTTGTCTGTCTGCTAGCTTTTCACAGCCTCCGTTTTAACGATTTTCACGCGTTCATCCCGGGGATGGACATTCTTTTTCTCCCGGAAAATCAAATAGTTTCCACGGGTTTTTTTAAAAACCTAAGTCCACACGGAGAAAGTTGCGGGCACCATCTTTTCTTGATTAAAACTGCAACTGGGTGATTTCTGTCCATTAAATATTATATTTTGAAAATTTTAATCGGAGGAAAATTATAAACATTTTTATAGATATCGACCCCATTTTTTTTTGTAATCTATCTCATCTATCTGTCTGTCGATGGTCTGTAACACTGATTTTCACTCTCTGTTTTAACTCTGTTTTGTTTACAAAGCTTGTGTTTTCAACTTGGCCCCGTGTAAGTTTGGTGAAGATTTGATGAATAGTTTTGGAGATAGAAGAATGGTATCTACTCTTCAAAGTACCCGTTCACAGCAAACAAACACACTTTCGCATTTATAATATAAAATATAAATAAATATAATAAAGTAAGTAATCTAAATATATAAAAGGAAAAGGTGACTGACTGACTGACTGACTGACTGAATGACTGACTGACTGACTGACTGATCTATCAACGCACAGCTTAAACTACTGGACGGATCGGGCTGAAATTTGGCATGCAGATAGCTATTATGACGTAGGCATCCGCTAAGAAAGGATTTTTGAAAATTCAACCCCTAAGGGGGTGAAATAGGGGTTTGAAATTCGTGTAGTCCACGCGGACGAAGTCGCGAGCATATGCTAGTATCATAATATAATAATATATTATATTATAATATTATATATAACATTTACATGGGTAGTGATGTTTTTGCGCAGTGGCAGTACCTACCTACATCCCAAATAGATAAGTCCTAAAATAAGTTATCTCTTACAAAGTTATTTACTTAACAATTGTATATGAAATGTTGGTCACGTACACAATATTCCGAACTCGTGGGCAAAATAAATGAAAAATCTGATAACTTGGAGTCTTTTGTATGTTACTTCTTTGTATTTAAAGACGAAAAACCTGTTTGAACTTTTTAGGGATCCTTAGGTAAACTTCATAAATATTAATAATATTATATGGGGGACCGGAGGGCTGGCAGTTACCTCGGTCAGCATATTAGTCTGGCCATTCAACGAGGTAACGCTGCCAGCGTTTTGGGCACCCTGCCTCGTTGCGGTGGTTTAGATGATATTTTCGATCTGTAATTTTTATGTTCTAGAATAAGTTTGGTATTTTTGTTTTTTGTATTTTCATTTGCATCTAAAAATAAATAAATTATTATTTTATAAAAAAAATAAAAAAATATTATTATCATCATAATAATTATTTGTCTGTATCAAATAATTTATACTTAAGTACCACAAATATTTAATTGCCATAAGAAAAAATCAGAATATTCGATACTTAGGTAGGTACTTAACCCGTAAGTATATTATGAAATTTAAAGAAAAATATCGATGTTTATTGATAATCGACCAAGTGCGAGTTGGACTCGCGCACGAGGGGTTCCGTACCAATCGTACAAAGATCCTGCCTACTTTTGATTTTTTGATTTTTTTAATTTTGAAATTTTTAATTAAACAGAAATACCTACCTACACATTCAACTCTGCCTATAACGCTTCATGAGATACAACCCACTGACAGACAAACAGACGGACGGACGAGGGGAGGCTTTAATAGGGTCGTCGTTTTCTCGTTTGGAACCTTTCAAAATCCTTTCCTAGAGAGTGTTTACGTACCTTACCGCGGTACTCAGAGTCGCTAATCGTTACTTAAGATTGAGTTAAAACGAGACAGATTTATGTGAGAGATATAGCTCTGTCTCGTCTTAACTAAACTTAAGTAACGATTAAGCGACTCTGAGTACGGCTGTTAGCTGAGCTTTGATGTTGATATTAAATATACCTACTTAGTAAAAATAAGCTATTATCAGGTATTCAAGAACATGGGAGAAAAATCATAAATTATGCAAAAGGTGACGTCATGTCACTTTATAGGTCGTTTAATGGGTAGGTACATAATTTATTTTGTTCATTTCCGGCCTTGCCATGACAACATGGACAAATCAGAAGGAATATAAATTAATAAAGCAGTTATGTTAACAAAAAAAATAAAAACCGACTTCGTTACACAAACACTAAAAATTGAAAAATAATTTAATTTATTACCGAATATATTATGTATACAAGAGTTAATATAGTTCCATAATAATACTTTTTGGTGCCGGTGCCAATTGGCTTTAGCTGTGCGAATCGTCTAGACTTCATATTTTTATGGGACTCCACAATGGCACCTCATTGGCACCGACCCCAAAAAATATTATTATGGAACTATATTAACTCTTGTATACATAATATATTCGGTAATAAATTAAATTATTTTTCAATTTTTAGTGTTTGTGTAACGAAGTCGGTTTTTATTTTTTTTGTAATTTTTTTTTATTTCACAATTTTTAGTGGCCCCATGGAATTATGCTATGACTGGTTAAAAATCTATTGTTTACTAAGCTATTACACTGATCGCGAGCAATTTACTCTTATCCGTTGAGGAGTTCCAGTATCTATCTTCGAAGATGTTCATCAGATCTTCACCAAATTGAAATGGGACCAACTTTGAAGTATACCCTTTCAAGCAAAATAAGAATTTTCAAAATCGGTCCAGGCGTTTTCGAGTAATCGGGGAACATACATAAAAAATTAAAAAAAAAAAAAAAAAAAGATTCCGACGAATTGAGAACCTCCTCCTTTTTTTGAAGTCGGTTAACAAATTTTAATTAAAATAAATCATATTATCGACTGAGTTGTTTACAAAAATTCAAAAATTTAAGTGGAGACTACTTTGACTTATATATTACTTCGTAAGGACAGGGCCATTGAACAAGCAAAATGGCACCGAGTCGTTGGTCCTAAAATGTTTATTTAGCACCAATGCAACCGGATCCTATAATATTTACCAAACTCAAAATTTCGTAGTTTATACAAGGTGTTCTTAAAATAATATAAAGATTACTTATTAAAAATTCAAAGTTTGTGCTCTTAAAAATATGAGACCCTTATTATATTTTAATAAGTGCCAGCCAGCGTGGTAGACTATGGCCAAAACCCTTCTCACTCTGAGAGGAGACCCGTGCTCTGTAGTGAGCCAGAAAAGTTAAGTATGCAGTATACAGTTATAAAATACGTCTGTCTTCACGTGGTTGACTCTTACTTGTTCCATTTTAGAATTTTCTCGATAGCAATCATAATGTTACGTTTTTGTGCAAAACCTTTGAAGTGAGTTGTTTCCGTGTAAGACCATTATGACTTGTGTAAATTATAGACTTTACAACCTCTTTTGAATTTTCAAATAGGTATTTTCCGCTGGTTATACGAGTAATAAACATTTCATATTATTACCACTGTTCAGTAATAATAAATAAATAAATATCTTTATTTTGTCGGACAACAAAAGCCCACAATATTATGTTAGTAACCATCTTAACATAATATGTTAAATATATATAATAAAATAATATGAGTCTTCCGTAATTCATGTGCAAAAAGTGACTGCACTTAGGCATACTAACAAAATAAATATATGTTTTTGTGCCAAACACATATATTTTTACCCCCCACGCAAAAAAGGAGTGCAAAAAATTTAACATATTGTGTCTGTATATTTGTGCTTCTGTGTATTTGTCTTTGGTATCGTAGCTCCCGAACGGTAGGATCGATTTGAATGTGGTTTGTTTTATTCAAAAGCCTGTTTAATCGAAAGAATTATTAGCTTTGTTTGATGAAAATCTGTTCAACCGTTTGAAACTTATCAGCTGTTTTCTGTGCTGGTGTAGGGCTTTCAGTCATTCAGTTGATAGACTTTACATTACTGGCACATGTCTTATGAACTCGATCACGACTACAATGCAATATTATGGAAACCTTGACCTGTGGGGGGTGATTTAAATTTTTACTTTACAATTGTATGTTTAATGTTTTTAATAAACGGACTGGGAGCGGTATAAGTTATCCATACTAATATTATAAATGCGAAAGTGTGTCTGTCTGTCTATTAGCTTTTCATGGCCCGACAGTTCAACCGATTTTGATGAAATTTGGTACAGAGATAGCTTACATCCCGGGAAAGACAAGGACACTTTTTATCCCGAAAAATTAATGAGTTCCAACGGGATTTAAAAAAAAACCCTAAATCCACGCGGACGAAATCCCGGGCATCATCTAGTAATTTATAAAATTGTCCTATGTCCTTCCCCAGGATGTGAACTAACTCTGTACCAAATTTCATCAAAATCTGTTCAACTGTTGGGCCGTGAGAAGCTAGCAGACAGACACACTTTCGCATTTATAATATTAGTATGAATTGCAGCAAAAGTGCATGTGAATCGTATCTGAGCAAAAAAAATTAAAACTTGAATGAAATCGGTTGGTTACGTAATGAAATTACTAGGTATACTATATAAAGCCTGCGATTTCATCGGCGTGGATTTAGGTGGATTTTTCGGATATAAAAGTAACATACACATTTGTACATAACTCTTCAGGTCTTTGACTATAGGTATTTATGTAAAAATCGCGTCCATCCGTTGCTCTGTTACGGCGTGATTAAAGGACAAACCATCAAAAGAACACACATTCGCATTTCTAATATTAGTATAGGATTATAAGCACACAATTACCTATAACAAAATAATTACTTATTTAAGCACATGCACCTATAGTTTTTATTAGCATATTAATTTGGCTGATCCTGATTGTTCTTTGTTTAATGTTTTATTCTGTTTATAAAAAATATTATACTGTTTAATTTTTTTATGCTCACCTTGTAAAAAAAAGGTCAATGACAATTGAAAAAGGACTAGTAGAATGTCCGCAGCTATGCCTGCATTTAAGGTTTTAATGCTGTTATTTTGGACGATATTAATTAATTTATCGTCCATTTAAGTCAGTCATTTAATATAAAAAAAAAATACATTTTTGTTATAGAAGGTCGTTTTACGACACAATGGTAACACTAAGTTTTTTAGGGTTCCGTACCTGAAAAGGAAAAACGGAACCCTTATAGGATCACTTTGTTGTCTGTCTGTCTGTCTGTCTGTCTGTCTGTCTGTCTGTCTGTCTGTCAAGAAACCTACACGGTACTTCCCGTTGACTTAGAATCATGAAATTTGGCAGGTAGGTAGATCTTATAGCTGACATTTGGGGCAAAATCTGAAAACCGTGAATTTAGGGTTAGATCACACAAAAATATTAAATTGTGGTCATGAACTAATAATTAGTATTTTCAACTTTCGAAGTGAGTGACTATATCAAGTGGGGTATCATATGAAAGGTCTTCACCTGCACATTCTAAAACAGATTTTTATGCATCATAGTTTTTGAATTATCGTGTAAAATGTCGAAAAACTACGACTGTAGTACGGAACCCTCATTGCGCGAGCCTGACTCGCACTTGGCCGGTTTTTTTTTTAAATTTATAGACTAGTGCTTAGCTGCAATCAGACCTGGTAGCAAGTGATGATGCAGCCTAAGATGGAGAAGATGCCTATTCAATCCTAGTATATACCTACCTAAAGTCGTAACATATGGTAACGATATTGTATTGAAATGATTGTATCTATCTTCTTTGTATAAACCTCTGCGGTTTCTTGTCTATCAAACCGCATTTAAGTAGTAACTTACTTGAAGTATATTTATTTAATAAAGTAAGTAGTAATAGTAATGAAATAGTTAGAACATTATGGAGAACTCTCAGGCATGCAGGTTTCCGCACGATGTTTTCCTTCACCATTAAATCAATTGATATTAACTAAAATGCTATGATATCGACCTCCTATTGGCAAGTCGGGGGTTCGATTCCAGGCAGGCATCTCTCTTTTTGCAGTTATAACTTATATTATGTCATCATCATCATCATGATCAACCCATCGCCGGCTCACTACAGAGCACGGGTCTCCTCTCACAGTGAGAAGGGTTTTGGCCATTATAGTCTACCGCGCTGGCCAAGTGCGGATTGGCAGACTTTGAGAACATTATAGAGAACTCTCAGGCATGCAGGTTTCGTCACGATGTTTTCCTTCACCGTTAAAGCAAGTGATATTTTAATTACTTAAAAACGCATTTAACTCCGAAAAGTTAGAGGTGCGTGCCCGGGATCGAACTCCCACCTCCGATTGGAAGGCGGAAGTCCTAACCACTAGGCTACCACAGCTTCATATTATGTGCGATATACTTATTATAAAATTTTAATTGCTATTTGCTATATTGCTTGTCATCTTTAACTCATTAAAAATATTAGCTTAACCTTTCCTGTGTTTTTTCTAATAACTTCAATTAATAAAAATGTTACAGGTACATGCTAAATTGTGATGTTAGATGTGAATTTTTATAATGAATCCATATTATGTCATAATTTTTTTAGATTATAATTATTTTGATAGCATCGCTTTGACGTAGGTGGGTAAGTAACCTTTGTTGAACAAAAACGTTTCCTGCCGATACAAATAGGACAGGATTATAAGTTCATTTATTACGCATAAAGGTTACAGCACACATATCAACTCGGAAAAGGAACGTCACCATTTCAACACGGTCGATTTATTCTTTGTATGAAACTCCTTAATGCAACGCACACTAATCGGAATCGTAGTGGATTATAGGGTCTTGGATTGTAGTAATAAAATCATGTGTTTTTAGGGTTTCGTACCTCAAAAGGAAAAACGGAACCCTTATAGGATCACTTTGTTGTCTGTCTGTCTGTCTGTCTGTCTGTCAAGAAACTTACAGGGTACTTTCCGTTGACCTAGAATCATGAAATTTGGCAGGTAGGTAGATGTTATAGCTGACATTTGGGGAAAAATCTGAAAACCGTGAATTTAGGGTTAGATCACACAAAAAAAAATTAAATTGTGGTCATGAACTAATAATTAGTATTTTAAATTTTCGAAGTGAGTGACTATATCAAGTGGGATATCGTATGAAAGGTCTTCACCTGTACATTCTAAAACAGATTTTTATTTATTTTTATGCATCATAGTTTTTGAATGATTCTTTTTTGAGTTTTTTGAAAAAATTTCGAAAAAATACGACTGTAGTACGGAACCCTCATTGCGCGAGCCTGACTCGCACTTGGCCGGTTTTTTTTTTTCAAAAATATACTTTCCAGCAGAAATCAGTCTATTTTTCTAAAGGCCGATGTTCATCACTTTCGGCCGCGTACTTATTAGTTAAATCACGTCACCCTAATGTACAGACTACAGACATTAGGGTGACGTGACGCTTGGTTGACGGCGAGGCGAAAGGCGATACGGTGATGATCCCTTTCCGAGTTGACATGTGTGCTGTCACCTTAACACTTGATGCCACACCTTTTTTACTGAACGAACGATAAACGGTTTAAAACAGGTTAAACTGTTACGTCGAAACTTTGATGTAATCAATGCTATAATCGTAATCTTGTCGATTAGCTAAACGTCTGTTAGTAGTACCAAAAGGCTAATTATAATATTATAGTTTTATAGCAGAAGCACCATAAATTCTAGTAGCTAGGCTATTTTTTAGGGTTCCGTACCTCAAAAGGAACCCTTATAGGCCTGTCTGTCTGTCCGTCTGTCCGTCGTGTCTGTCGCGAAAACCTGTAGGGTACTTCCCGTTGATCTAGAATCATGGAAATTGGTAGGTAGGTAGAACTTATAGCACAAGTACAGGAAAAAATCCGAAAACCGTGGATTTGTGGTTAATTCACTCACAAAAAAAATATTAAAATGGTGTTAAAATTTTCAAAGTCAGATAACTATAACAAGTGCGGGATATGAAAGGGATTTACTTGTATATTCAAAAACAGAATTTTATTTATTTTTTATGCATTGGTTTTGATTTATCGTGCAAAATTTAAGAAATACCCGAGTACGGAATCCTCGGTCCGCGAAACTGACTCGCATTTGGCCGGTTTTTTCTAAACCAAATAAGATATTTACCGAAGATGTCACAATCGTAATTCTAGTCCTCTAGTGAGAATGTGGCCAAGCGTAAACAAGTCGACAAAAAAAAACTTATAACAGGCATTGCACTCTCACGGCCTTACATGTTATACTTACATCACTTCACTCGTGTGTACTAAGCACTTCTTATGCTTTATTACGTCATATTGATAAGATTATGATGTTATAGACTACTAGCTGATACCCACGACTTCTTTCGTTTTAAAAAATTCCGTGGGAACTCTTTAACTTTCCGGGATAAAAAGTAGCCTATGTCACTCTCCAGGTCTTTAACTATATCCATGCAAAAAATCAAGTCAATCTCGTGCACCGTTGCGACGTGATTGCAGGACAAACCAACAAACCAAAAAACAAACACTTTCGCATTTATAATATTATGGGTACTGATAGTTACTGATCGCAGTTTGGATTATAGTCATGATCATCATCATTATCATCATCTCAACCCATCGCCGCACCTATATTGAAATCGGATCTCCATGCAGAATGAGAACTAGAAGGCCAAGTACGGATTGGCTGACTTCACCGAACTTTGAGAAAATTATGCGAACTCTCAGGCATGACACCCACGACAGGTTAAGATGGCAATCGGGTTATGAGGCGGGGGGACGCCAAGCACACCCGCACATCACCTGCTGTAAGGCTGTGTGGGTGTGCGGGGCGTTCCTTCCCCGATTGCCATTTCAACCTGTCGCGTACTATACTTATGCAGATTTTCTTAATGTTTTTATTTTCACCGTTAAAACAAGTGTTTTTTCATTTCTTAACACGCATAATTCAAAATTAGAGGTGCGTGCCCGGGATCAAAGCCTTGACCTCTCGGATAGGAGGCGGACGTCTTAACCACTAGGCTATCACGGCTTTTTGACAACAACAAACAACTTTTTGTAACAAAAAGTATAACATCATAGGTATCCATTACAGCTGGCCATATCCATTCATTTTCATTCTTTTATTGAATGGAGCTATAAACTTTTAAAGCAATTATTCAGGGAATGGCGTATAATTTCCGAGCAAAATTATAGTGCTTTTACCATGGAGTATAGTTTCAAAATGATAAATTTCAATTTTCAGTCCTTTTCATTTTTCATTTCAATGAAAAAGTCTACCTACTTTTATTTGATCTTCGACGTTATTCCATGAGTAAATAATCTCTACATAGTATAAAATAAAGTCGCTTCCCGCTGTCTGTCTGTCTGTATGAACGTGTAGATCTTTTAAACTACGTAACGGATTTTAATGCGGTTTTAACCAATAGATAGAGTGATTCAAGAAGAAGGTTTATAGGTATAGTTTAGTATTGGTTTGTGTTAATTTGTTGAAATATGACGATATTTCAACAAAATGTCGGAAGAAATCAAGTGTTCCGTACTTTTGGTATTTTATTAGCCTAGCACAAAACAGTTCCCCCTTTTTCAAATTTTTACTACATTTCATTATTACAATCGGTCGGGGTTTACCAATGTGGCCGCTTATCAAAAGTGGTAACACTACAGTGCTGTCAACTGTCAGTCGAAGTTGACACACATACCGCGAAGGCTCCGCGCGAACCGTGACGCACGAGAAACAAGCCTCTAACGGCTATCGCCGAAAAGGCCGAAATTATAGACGCGAAGTTCAGCAACTTGGACCAGAGCATCAACCCTGAATCCTTACCAGCGCATCTTGGGGGCCCCCAGCATCGGAGCGCGTTCCCGGATCCGGTAAGTGACTGCATTACAAACACTGACCGTCCATTAGCTTTTCTTCTAAACATCAAGCTTCCATCGAAAATGAACAAAATATATTCCGCGCAACAAAACGAGACAGAGGCGGTGGTGGTCGCATTTATAATATTAGTATGAAAGTGACACTACATAAGTCATTTAAGTACATTGCCACCCGTGCGAAGCCGAAGCGGGTATAATTAATTTTAGTCAAGCAAAAAAATACCCTTATACTATTCACTAGTTTGATGTTTAAAATATGTTTACAATAAGAATATGAATCTTGTAGGATATTCAAAAATTAAATCCTTTGTAGTAAAATTAAATCTCTTCTCGCCATAATTAAAACTGCAGACGCCTTAAAATTTAAATGCGCCATAAATTATTGAAGTGGCCATTGACGTTCAAGGAGAACCTAAATCCTCAATAAGGAAGGACTTATAGACAGGCTTAATGTTGTTTGTGTATATTTATTTTATTATATGCTTGTAATAAGTACATAGACATGCCCATTGTATGTCTTTCGGTTCTGTAGCAAAAGAAAAACCCAATTTCCCAACCTAAGTACCAGTTTGATGCATTCGGTGGATCGTCGCACTAGAAGAATCATTGGTGAGTTTGGAACATCGGAGTAAAGTTGCCTGTCTATCAGTATTCTACATGACAAACATATAATATTATACAAGGTGTAACCAAACCGCTAGCAAAAACTTAGCGTTATTGGGGCCGATTCTCTTGTGCACAATCTCTAAACTAAACGAAATTAACAGGTCTAAATCTAGTGCTATCCTTTTCCGCAAGCAACATTATGAATGGGTTAGCAATAGATATAGACGTGTCGTTTTAGTTTAGTTTAGAGATTGTGTACAACGGAATTAGCCACAATTGTTATACTAACTAAACACAATCCAATACCAATAACCATTTGCCTCATTTTGTAGATTTAGTATTTTTCATACCCGCAATGTAAAGCGTACAAAACTCGGGTCAATGCCCCACCTACGATGAGGTGATCCGTACATAGTACACACGTGCAGGGCGGCAGGGCGGTTGTCACAATCTAGGAATATCGAATGCATATCTGCTCCTGCCGGCCGACTAGGAGGCGATATCTAATCATCATTCATCGCATCAAGTCGCATTGTTTTAAAGAAAAACAAAGCTAAAATATCCGGGATTCGAAATCCTTGCCCATATTCAAAAATCGTCTTAAAGAACTATACTTATCGATGCCATAATAGTTAATTTATTCGATCATAGGTATAATATGTATGTTTTTTATAATATAATATGTAGGTATGTAGTTATATATATATTTCTATTATGGATTGTATATATATTGATATTTATAATAGTTATGTATATGTATGATAGTTATGTATGTATTGCTGAAATAGTTAATTATATTATATAATATTATACTACTTCATTTTTCTGTATTGCGTGTAAGTACTATCCAACACACCTAGTTTCTCCTTTCACCAAAGGTTGCCTGGTAGAGATTGCTGTGAGCAATAAGGCCGCCTTTGCATACAATTATTTTTTAGTTTTAGTTTTTTTGTAATAGTTATGTAATATTTTTTGTGTGCAATAAAGTATTTTTATCTATCTATCTATCTAAAGCTAACAAAATGAGAGACGGCGGCGTTACATAGCCGTGACATTTTGTCAGAGGCCATGACAGTCGTATACTACCTAAAAACCATCTAAAAACATGTCGACTTGTATATTTTGTTGCTTATACGTATCAATGCCGAAAAATGTTATATTTTTGGGTTTTCTAGTAAACAATGTTATTATGATTTCTCTATGGCTTTTGTTTCTTTACCACTTATACCGTCTATTGTTTAAAGCTTTATTTTTTATTTTATTATTGTAGACCTTGGTCCATAGTGCTATCAGTCGTTGCTATTTAGTATTTTGTGGTGTTATTTACTTAGTACAAATAATAATAAAAACCTAAGTAGGTAGGTACCTAACTAAAAAATCCCGCTCTCTAAAATTCTTGCAACTAATATAACTTAGTCATTACTGTCACAAAAAATCCCTTATTTCTGCTAAATTAGTAGATACATTATTCTGTTTACCTCCCCCTTATTATCTGTAAACCACATAAACTGATAAAAAACCGTTATGATTCATTTATGGTTCTACTCTTTCAGCGTAATCCTTAGCAATCATTTTACTCCGAAAACATTACCTAATTTCTTACTTACACATAGTTTAATCATCTCTTTTTATGACGTGTCAATTTGACCTGATTTTTATCATGAGAAATACAATAAAAATTATACGGAAAAATCTCATTTTTATGGCTATTAATAAAAGTGAAATTTTTCCTCATTACTTTACTTATACCTATTTACTTTATATTAGTAACTCGAATGTTTTTTTTCACTTAGATGGAATATTTCGATTTATTATACAATTTCATGAATTTAAAAATACAATGAAACAATTTATAAAACCTACATTCTTTCAATATTTTGTGGAATAGGCAACGAAGCGCTACCACAAAATTAAGAATGAATCCTGAAACTACACCAGTTTTTTTTTTGTAAAATATTTTTTTCCCTATGAGCATGATACTAAATCACGTTGTTTCCCATGAAATGACGCGACTTATGTGAATGTCACGTCGCGTCAGTTTTATTCAGTAACTAGCTGCCCTGGCGAATTTCGTTCCGCCTAACAGTCGATTAAATTTTTTTAAATTTTCTCTCCGTAAGAACCATCCTCGTACTTCAAGGAATATTATAAAAAAGAATTAGCGAAATCGGTTCAGCTGTTCTCGAGATTTGCGATGAGCAACACATTTAGTGATTCATTTTTATATTATAGAATATTATGATGTTTTATTGAAATTTACACTAGGGCCTTTCATCTAGCGACATGCCTATGAATAGAGCATCATCAGCCCATTGCCACCCATAACCAGCTCACTACTAAACACGGGTGTCCTTTCAGAATGAGGTTTTTTATCATAGGTATCAAAGTTTTAGCCATAACCCACCGCGCTGGCCAGGTGCAGATTGGCAGACTATATTATAGACATGTCATTAGATATAAAAAAACCGGCCAAGTGCGAGTCAGGCTCGCGCAATGAGGGTTCCGTACTACAGTCGTATTTTCTCGACATTTTGCAGGATAATTCAAAAACTATGATATACATAAAAATAAATAAAAATCTGTTTTAGAATGCACAGGTAAAGACCTTTCATATGATACCCCACTTGATATAGTCACTGACTTCGAAAGTTGAAAATAAGTACTAATTATTAGTTCATGACCACAATTTTTTTTATGTGATCTAACCCTAAATGCACGGTTTTCAAATTTTTCCCCAAATGTCAGCTATAAGATCTACCTACCTGCCAAATTTCATGATTCTAGGTCAATGGGAAGTACCCTGTAGGTTTCTTGACAGACAGACGGACAGACAGACAGACAGACAGACAGACAACAAAGTGATCCTAGTAGGGTTCCGTTTTTCCTTTTGAGGTACGGAACCCTAAAAAACTCTAGAATCTGGTTTTACACTAAGTAGGTATATAAAATCAGATATTTTTTCATAAACGAGCGCAAAACTACATAGGTACTTTAGCGGCGTGTAGTAAGTGATTACGTCAAATAAGGCTCTACCAGCAACAATGTATTGCAATACCAGCCTTTGTGTTTAGCACATTAGAAGGCTATTCTTGTTTTTATGATCTGTTATTATGAGAAAATTTCATGTTACGCTTTAATTGTAGAGACACAAAGTTATATTACGTTATATTATATTAATGAACGTGGTGTTATGACAGCGTAAAGCTCAATTCACACTACGGGATATCACTATCACTACCCATCTATACTAATATTATAAAGAGGTAATGTCGTTAAGTTTGTTTGTAGAGGGTAATCTTTGGAACTACTGAACCGATTTTAAAAACTCTTTCACCAGTAGAAAGCTACATTATTCCTGAGTGACATAGGCTATACAGGATCTTTAAAAACCTAAATCATCAGCTAGTATTATATTAATGCAAAAGCGTGTTTGATTGTTGGTTTGTAATTCAATCACGTCGCAACGGAGATACGGATCGCGCTGTTAGGAGGTCCGCTTCGACAGTCTTTTGAAAAAAAAAAAACCACAAGAAATGTCCAACGAATTTAATTTGGAAATTCACACACACGGAACTTTTACTTCACGCGAATACAGTAGTTTCAATGTTAACTATTCAATATGGAAATGTAGACTGCTAAGCTTATTTCACACTACAGAACATTCCCAACATTCGTACCAACTTTTAGAGCTACAAATTGGTACGAATATTGGGAACACCAATATTGATCCGACTATAACATCATTTACTAGCAGATGCCCGCGACTCCATCCGCGTGGATTTAGGTTTTCTTAAATCCCGTGGGAACACTTTGATTTTCCGTGAATAAAAGTAACCTATGTCCTTTCTCGGGGTGCAAGCTATATCTCTGTACCAAATTTCATCGAAATCATTTTAAAGGATGGCCGTGAAAAGCTAGCAGACAGACAGACACAATTTCGCATTTATAATATTAGTATGGATAGATATTTTATTAGGGATACAAGGCATTATAAAACAAGGATAATAGTTTTGGCCTTTCTATTTATTATCAAAGTTTCCTTGTTGTGCCTATCCTTTATGTAGGTAGAGGTTACGCGAATTATTCATTAGTTCTTGTGAATCCTGAATAATAGCATTAGTCATACTATTTCAACTTCACCTAAATCAAAAGAGATTTTAGACAGGAGACATTGTGGCTAATTCCGTTGTGCACAATCTCTAAACTAAACTAAAATGGCACGACTAAATCTATTGCTATCCCTTTCATAATGTTGCTTGCGGAAAAGGATAGCACTAGATTTAGACTTGTTAATTTAGTTTAGTTTAGAGATTGTGTACAAGAGAATCGGCCCCAATAGGTAGTCAGTAATAATTATTGTTTTAAGATTATACATTTATTTATTTATTACTAACCTAATGTTATTAGATTTTTCCCTATACGACATACTTATTCATATTTACTTAAAATATATCAATTTACCTCCTACATTTATTTGAATTCTAAAATATGTAATAGAAACATTGGTCATTTATACTGCCATTGTAATTAAAATCACAGTAACTTCAGTTACTGTGTTTTAGTTTTTTAGGGTTACGTACCTCAAAAGGAAAAACGGAACCCTTACAGGATCACTTTGTTGTCTGTCTGTCTGTCTGTCTGTCTGTCAAGAAACCTACAGGGTACTTCCCGTTGACCTAGAATCATGAAATTTGGTAGGTAGGTAGATCTTATAACTGAAATTTGGGGAAAAATCTGAAAACCGTGAATTTAGGGTTAGACCACACAAAAAATATTAAATTGTGGTCATGAACTAATAATTAGTATTTTCAACTTTCGAAGTGAGTGACTATATCAAGTGGGGTATCATATGAAAGGTCTTTACCTGTACATTCTAAAACAGATTTTTATTTATTTTTATGCATCATAGTTTTTTAATTATCGTGCAAAATGTCGAAAAAATAAGACTGTATTACGGAACCCTCATTGCGCGAGCCTGACTCGCACTTGGTCGGTTTTTTTCTAAAATTACGACACCGAGCTCTTTTTGGGAAAATTTTCGATTTTTTGTAGCTACTATTCATCGAGTTATTTATGATAAAAACACAGTAGGTACCTATTTGACTAAAAATCTAAAAATTCCTAATAACAAACACAGTAAGTTACAATTTTTAGGTTTGAACACACTACCTATCTAAAGTACCTATAATAGGTACTTTATAGGTACCTACTATATATAGGTATACCTACTAAATTCATTGTTGTTAATTGATGTCAAAGATCATTACCTATCTCTTTGCTATCATCAGTAACGGCATAGTTTATTATTTAAATCTATATGTGTATATCTACACTAATATTATAAAGAGGAAAACTTTGTTTGTTTGTTTGTTTGTTTGTTTGTTTGTTTGTTTGTTTGTTTGTTTGATTGTACTGAATAGGCTCAAAAACTACTGGACCGATTTTAAAAATTCTTTCACCATTCGAAAGCTACATTATCCACGAGTAACATAGGCTATATTTTATTTTGGAAAAAAATAGGGTTCCGTAAGATATTTGGGTTTTTCGGACACAAGGTGTAAAAAATCAACCAGAAAAGTTACTTATTTTGCGTACGCTGCCTAAACTATAAAAGATAGAACCATAAAATGTTCTAATTAATTGTAGATCTTATAAATATCTACAAAAAGTCCGCGACACACTATACCCATCTATGTCGAGTGAGGCACAGCAACCATTTTTTTATTTAAAAATCTTGAATTTTTTTTGGACTACATTTAAACGCGTTTATTTTACTCATGCTATTAATCCTTATCAAAATAAATGATTTCATCACTAAGAACAGTTTATGGAGATAATATTTGGTCTTTGAATGATTAAAATTGGACGTTTGGTTTTGAAGTTATGGCGAAATTAAAATATTACGATTTCTGCTGCACGGCCCGTTGTCTACACTAATATTATAAAGAGGAAAACTTTGTTTGTTTGTTTGTTTGTTTGTTTGTTTGTTTGTTTGTTTGTTTGTTTGATTGTACTGAATAGGCTCAAAAACTACTGGACCGATTTTAAAAATTCTTTCACCATTCGAAAGCTACATTATCCACGAGTAACATAGGCTATATTTTATTTTGGAAAAAAATAGGGTTCCGTAAGATATTTGGGTTTTTCGGACACAAGGTGTAAAAAATCAACCAGAAAAGTTACTTATTTTGCGTACGCTGCCTAAACTATAAAAGATAGAACCATAAAATGTTCTAATTAATTGTAGATCTTATAAATATCTACAAAAAAGTCCGCGACACACTATACCCATCTATGTCGAGTGAGGCACAGCAACCATTTTTTTATTTAAAAATCTTGAATTTTTTTTTGGACTACATTTAAACGCGTTTATTTTACTCATGCTATTAATCCTTATCAAAATAAATGATTTCATCACTAAGAACAGTTTATGGAGATAATATTTGGTCTTTGAATGATTAAAATTGGACGTTTGGTTTTGAAGTTATGGCGAAATTAAAATATTACGATTTCTGCTGCACGGCCCGTTGTATTATATATTATATAAAGAGGTAATGTCGTTAAGTTTGTTTGTAGGGGGTAATCTTTAGAACTACTGAACCGATTTTAAAAATTCTTTCACCAGTAGAAAGCTACATTATTCCTGAGTGACATAGGCTATACGGGATCTTTAAAAACCTAAATCTACGCGGGCGAAGCCGCGGGGATCAGCTATATATCTATATAGTCTTACGTATGTCTATTATATTTTATTTGTATGTATTAGTGTATTAATAATATGTATTTTATATACTTATTATATGGTTTAGTTTATTTAGCTATTGGTATTTAGGTTTATTTTACACCACCTCCCATTGTCCATTTGTTCGTTTTTTCCCTAGCGTTAAGGTTGTCTGGAAGAGATCGCTATTTAGCGATAAGACCGCCTTTTTGTACCTACTTATTAAGATTTCTTTTTGTAACCTGTCATTTGTGTTTCTGTGGTGCAATAAAGTATATACATACATACATACATACATACATACATACATACATACATACATACATACATACATACATAATGTTGTTATTCATCCAAGTTATAATGCTACTCAAAAGTACTTATATTGTTATAACCACAGATAATTTAGCCGTAACTACAAGTATCTTAAGTATCATTGTGAAACAACGTACCGCTGTGATTGGTTTAAATATACGTAGGTAAAATTATAATTATTGATGAATCCGGCTTTACTCACGTATTTAGTCGACGTTAGGCCGACTAGTTTCGAACCCATCCGGGGTCCTTTTTCACAGGGACTCAACTCGCGTCGCGATTAAAACTATATTTATAATGGTAATCACTCACGATAGTTTAAATGCTAAAATTGAAATTTTCCATCATATCTTTCGGAATGAGAAGGGGTTGACTTTAGTCTACCACGCTAGCCAAGTTTGGATTGGCAGACTTCACACACCTTTGAGAACATTATGCAGAACTTTCAGGCATGCAGGTTTCTTCGCGATGTTTCCATTCACCATTTAGGCAGGCGATATTTAATAGGGTCGTGGACTGTAGCAATAAAATTAATTAAAAAAATCATGATATTTATTTATTTTTACTATGAACGTTACGGAAGGTAAATAATGACGCTACAATTCGTAATTTTTTTTTTATGTTAAAATTTTAAATGTTTGTCGTTTACGTCATGTGATGTCATTAATCGCTTTCTGTACAGCGGCGGTGACATAATTAATTATTTAAAAAATGAATAAAAACCATGTTTTTTAATTATTCTCTTTAATAATGAATTCTAGCCCTATAAACTACCGCAATACAAAAAGTCACGTCATTTTATTACTATAGTCCAAGACCCTATGGCTTGAAATGCACATAACTCCGAAAAGTTAGAGGCACGTGCCCGGAATCGAACACTGGACTCCTCGACGTCTAAATCACTAGGCTATCACCGCTGTATGCAAAATGTCTTAGTACCTAACTCAAGGCGTTAAATGAGGTCATTCATTTGCAGGTTATTCACTTATTGCCAAAATAGTTTTCGAGGTTTCCGAGTAATGATCATGTCAATTATAATTTCATAAATATTTTTATGTTGAAATATTTTACCAAATACTTACGCGATTCGTAACTTCAAAAACTTTGTAAAAGTATTAACCCA
This sequence comes from Maniola hyperantus, assembly GCF_902806685.2. NCBI lineage: Eukaryota > Metazoa > Arthropoda > Insecta > Lepidoptera > Nymphalidae > Maniola > Maniola hyperantus. Next base: position 13,123,665 of record NC_048549.1, read on the forward strand.
ATTTTGTAGATAACGTAATAGGTATATTAATCAAATTATAATCTGTTTTCTGAGATCATAATATTATTATTTATATATTATTATATTTAATCAACTGATGGAATGGAAGTCTAGTTATAGATTTTTTGATCTATTATGATCCAAACTTCAAAGACCCAGATTTGGGTTTAATAGTATTTGGTTTTGGTTTGGTTTAATTTAATAGTGTTGGGGGCAATACTCAGAGAACCTTTCAGCTTTTATAAAATAACGAAGGTCTGGCACACGCTTGCTCTCTCTCTATTACTTTCAAAACATCGGCAACAAGGCAAACGAGTCGACTATAATATTAATGCAACAAATGTGTTTACATACTATTTAAGATGTGCTAATGTCGTTTTGCATAATTATCTAATAAATGCTTCTTTATTTTATTCCAAAACTAGCTGATGCCCGCGACTTCGTCCTCGTGGATTTACATTTTCCAAAATCCCGCGGGAACTCTTTGATTTTCCAGGATAAAAAGTAGCCTATGTGTTAATCCAGGGTACAATCTATCTCCATTCCAAATTTCATCTAAATCCGTTCTGCCGTTTTTGCGTGATTGAGTAACAAACATCCAAACATCCAGACTTTCACATTTATAATATTTATTTATTTATTTTTATTATTCATGTACCAAAATTGTAGTTACAAAGTAATAATAAATTAAGTTACATTGGAAATGCTTATCTCTAAACAGAGATTTCTTCCAGCTTCCCATTCAAGGTTGTGAGTAAGGCGTATCAAGAAGTGGAATAGGTCTACGGTACTAGAATCTAATAAACTGCATAAAATATATCTTATAATAAATACCCAAATCAACTTATATACAATAATAATACTTATAGTAAATACTAGCTTATGCCCGCGACTACGTCCGCGTGGACTACTCAAATTTCAAACCCCTATTTCACCCACTTAGGGTTGATTTTTCAAAAATCCGTTCTTAGCGGATGCTTACGTCATAACAGCTATCTGCATGCCCAATTTCAGCCCGATCCGTCCAGTAGTTTGAGCTGTACGTTGATAGATCAGTAAGTCAGTCAGTCAGTCAGTCACCTTTTCCTTTTATATATTTAGATTATTAGGATTAGGATTAGGATATTAGGATTAGGATTATAATAAATAAGATAGCGTTTGGATGCTTTCGACAAGGACTGGATACATTTAACTCTACTTCATAGATATTTCAACTCTCTGTTTATAAGTATAACGAATGAAAATCTAATCATATTTTAACAATAAACTTTGTAAGTGCTTCGGTATGTACACTCGAAATTTTGCACGATTTCAAAATAAACAAAATGGTTCCTATAATGACCTCTGGCAACGAATAAAATTAAATGTGTAAAGGCCTTATTTTTCGGACTCAATTCATATATATACCTATTATAATCGACTGTCGAATCATAACAACATACCTAATAGGTGATAAGTAAGATCAGCCTACTACGATTGTTTATTTGAATGCTACTTATAATCTCAAAAAGTTCTCAATTTATTATTTTTATTCAAGTTTTCACGAATAATAATAATTATAATAGAGTTTTCGGTGTCATTCCTTTTACACTAGGTATCAGTGTTATACTAATAAAAAAATACTTATCTAAGGTGACTGACTGACTGACTGACTAATCTATCAACGCACAGCTCAAACTAATTACTGGACGGGTCGGGCTGAAATTTGGCATAGAGACAGCTATTATGACGTAAGCTAAGAAAGGATTTTCAATCCCTAAGGGGATGAAATAGGGGTTCGAAATTTGTATAGTCCACGCGGACGAAGTCGCGAGCATAAGCTAGTTATAAATATAGGCTTACAGTCATACTAACGTATATAGGTATAATAACATGTGTGTAATTTCTTTTTTGTGGATGCCAGAAAGAAATACTTTTTCAGTTACAAAATAAGTCACGTCAAATAAATTTTATTAATAGTCACTCACCAATCCTTGTATACGTGGAAACATGATGTTTTGTTTCTCGTAAACTCACAACAAACAGCAGCACATTTATAAAAAGAACACCAAGTAAACTATAGTAACTCAACAATGTAGCACAACGAACTCTTATCACTTGAAACACTCACTGATGAAACGTAAAATGTCGTAACTCATAATACGGTGCGAAGAAAAAGAAAAGTGCACCGGAGTGCCGCGAGGAGCGATTCGGTTGTGGGACCGCTTTTGTTTTAAATATACGTGCGCACGAGTCGACGCGTGGTATGATTATGGTTGCATTGCAGTTTTACTGTACAGCGGAGCCGGCATGTAGATGAATCACACGTGAACTGAAGTGGGGAGTCTGGTCCCTTATCTGAAACTGTTGAAGTTACAGCTTTATACAGGGATGATTTTTTTATCGATTCAACATGATAATTTTTTCGTTGATTAGTATTATTAACTGATAAGTCATTATTTAAGTTTCTTGCGGCTGAACTAACGTAATTAGACTAGTTTCGAACCCGTCTGGGGTCCTCAAAGGTTTTATAGTGGGATGTTTATTGTTTATTTTTAAATTAATGGGGATTTGCGGAAAAATAGCTCACGATAGGGGATATGTCATATCTATGACATATCCCTATTAGGAGCTCTAGAGAGTGTCAATAGAGATTTTTAGAAGAATAGTTGACTAATCCCCATAAATGGGGATAACCCCTCTGCACGCGACTGACGAATGGACGTGATTTTTTGCATAGGTATAGTTGAAGATCTGGAGAGTGACATAGGCTACTTTTTACCCAGGAAAATCAAAGAGTTCCCACGGGATTTTTAAAAAAAACCTAATTCCACGCGGACGAAGTCGCGGGCATCAGCTAGTAAAAAATAATTTGAGCCATTTTAATCATGATTACTATTCCCCTCCCCTCAGCATAAAGCTAGTACTTGAAACGCCAACCTTTCGGATTTCAGTCCGCTCTTATCCGTTGATAATTAAGGCTCTAACCGCCGTAGGTACTCAGAGTCGCTAATCGTTACTTAACTTACAAATGTATGTGAGAGATATAGCTCTGTCTCGTTTTAACTAAACTTAAGTAACGATTAAGCGACTCTGAGTACGGCGGTTGGATACAAATTATATACGAATGATGATGATAAGGGCAATACCTAAAGTAAACAAGAATTATTATACTTGTTTTTTTTTTTTTATGAAATTAACTAACGGCTACTTACACTAATACATTTAAAAAAAAACTTAATTCTGAAAATATTACTTACTAAATGTAGTCGCCAATTATAAGTTAATACAACATTTACAAACATATGTGACAAAATAAAAATACAAACATCAATAAGATTACAGATAATACTTCCTACTCAAGACTTCCAATATGCAAAGATCTTTTCCCGAAACCTATACAAAGAGTCAGAATTAATGTCAATGATAGAGCTGTGGTGGTTAAGAGTTTAACATAATCTTGAGACAGGAGAATTGGCGCCAAGGACAGTTCAACGCAACGGTGGACAAAGTGGTGTAATGGGTTTACGTGGATAATGGACAGGAACCTTATATTTAAAGCTGCTCAATAGTTGAGGACAGTCGATCTTAGCATTAAAAATTTTATACAAGAATTGCAGATCTAAAAGTTCCCTACGTTTTTCTAACGAATACATTTGGAAATAAGACAATCTTTCTTTATATGCAAAATTTCTACTAGCTTTTCCAACACTAGCAGCTAGGTGCCAAAGGAATCTTTTTTGGATGCGTTCAAGTCTCAAAATATGTGTTGCATAGTGAGGTCTCCAGACGTGTATTACGTGCTACTATCTAACTATCATTATTCATTACAATTATTGAATGTCTCTCCATGATAGCAAAGAGATTAGGTAGGTACTTAGGCATTATTTTCTTCCTACTTGTGATGCGCAATCGATTTGCGTACCTACATCTACACCTCAATAATCTCTACTAACCATACCATAATCTATACTAATCTGGTCTGGTGGGCGGCTTCGGCCGTGGCTAGTTACCACCCTATCGGCAAAGCCGTGCCGCCAAGCGATTTAGCGTTCCGGTACGATGCCGTGTAGAAACCAAAGTGGTATGGGTTTAATAAAAACTGCCATACCCCTTCCAGGTTAGCCCGCTATCATCTTAGACTGCATCATCACTTACCACCAGGTGAAAATGCAGTCAAGGGCTAACTTGTATCTGAATAAAAAAAAAAAAAAATTGAAATGTCTGTCTGTAATGTCGAATGGTTATTTGAACTGAACAATAACTGAATCACACGTTTTTAAAATTTTTGTCTGTCTGTCTGTCTGTATGCCTGTCTGTATGCCATGTCTGTCTGTCTGTCTGTGTCTATTTGTGTATTTGAATGGGTTAATCTTCGGAACGGCTGAACATATTTTGACGGTTAACCGACTTTCAAAAAGGAGGAGTTGTGTTTTTCTACCTATATACACCGAAATCTCTGAGATCGCGAGTTGTGCGTTTTAAGTACCTAATTAAATATCACTTGCTTTAACGGTGAAGGAAAACATCGTGAGGAGACCTGCATGCCTGAGAGTTCTCCAAGTGAGTGAAGTATGTCAATCCGCACTTGGCCAGCGAGGTAGACTATGACCTAAGCCCTTTACATCTGAGAGGAGACCCGTGCTCAACAGTAGCACCGCTTGACTATGTAGTAAGCTGTTGATGATGAAATATTAGTAGGTAATTGATTGCATTATTAGGTACATTGTAAAACCTAGCATGTACTTTATCTGTCTTTGTACTCGTAGTTTAATAGCATTGTATCGATTGTCTAAGTGCCCTACAATTATTTAGTGTTATCTTTTATCAGCATTAGCACGATTAGCCGATAGTATAATAGGGGCATGTACTTTTGTGATAAGTTTCGCATTTTCAGGTGAATCTATCTATCAAATATACAAGGTTCCCTGATTCACTGATCTATCTTTATTTACGAAACATATTTATTCATATGTTAGGTAAGTCTACCAATCCGCACATGGCCAGCGTGGTAGACTATGGCCAAACCCTTCTCACTCTGTGAGGAGACCCGTTCTCTGTAGTGAGCCGGCGACGTGTGTTTGATAGATAGGTATACTTAAGCACTACTGAGCACGGATCTCCTCTCAGAATATGAAGAGTTTGGCCATAGTCAAGAAGCTGTGATAGCCTAGTGGTTAGGACGTCCGCCTTCTAATCGGAGGTCGGGGGTTCGATCTTGGGCACGCACCTCTAACTTTTCGGAGTTATGTGCGTTTTAATTAATTAAATATCACTTGCTTTAACGGTGAAGGAAAACATCGTGAGGAAATCTACATGCCTGAGAGTTCTCCATAATGTTCTCAAAGGTGTGTGAAGTCTACGAATCCGCATATGGCCCAGCGTGGTAGGTTACGGCCAAAACCCTTCTCACTCTGAGAGGAGACCCGCGCTCTGTAGTGAGCCGGTGATGGGTTGATCATGATGATGATGATGGCCATAGTCTACCACGCTTTTTTTTTTTATTATTCACATACAAGTTAGCCCTTGACTGCAAATCTCACCTGGTGGTAAGTGATGATGCAGTCTAAGATGATAGCGGGCTAACCTGGAAGGGGTATGGCAGTTTTTAGTAAACCCATACCCCTTTGGTTTCTACACGGCATCGTACCGGAACGCTAAATCGCTTGGCGGCACGGCTTTGCCGGTAGGGTGGTAACTAGCCACGGCCGAAGCCTCCCACCAGACCAGACCAGAAATTTAGAAATTATAAAATTCCAAACCCTTGCCAGGAATCGAACCCGGGACCTCCCACTAATAAGACCACAGCGCTCACCACTGCGCCAGGGAGGTCGTCAAACGTAAGACGCTTTTTTAAGGGTTATTTCTTGTAATTCTTTCAGCAATAGCTACGATATCCCCTAGTGCTAAAATACGTGAACGAAGAACCGGGAAAAGGCTAGTCTATACTAAATCTGAAAGTTAATGTAAAGTGAAAAGTTATGAGCCTCAATAGCTCAACCGGTATAGGAGTGGACTGAAAACCGAAAGGTCGACGGTTCAAATCCCGCCCGTTGCACTATTGTCGTACCTACTCCAAGCACAAGCCTGACGCTTAATTGGAGAGGAAAGGGGAATATTAGTCATTTAATATGGCTAATATTCTTTAAAAAAAAAATCTAGAGTAGTAATATATGATATTACGATGCCGATGATCGACAACTATTTATTACATGAAGGCAATCTTGAAAATAAACATTGATAACCGGGTCATTATTGTTTATTTTGTCATAATATATATTTACTGCTATCATATTATTATATACTGATAATAAATCTTCATATTAAGGTGACGCAGGACGCTCGACCGAAATTGGCAGCGCACGTGTGTAACATGTTTGCTTTTCACTTGACATTGTATGAGAAAGTTGAAAGGCACGATGATTTTCACCAAAATCAAGCGCGCGAAAAGGGTTTAGGAAAAGTATTTTTGAGAAAAAATTGCTGAATTTATGTTTGCAAAGTAAAGTTATTTCAACTAATGAATAAATAAACTACGTCTAATGATAAATTGTTTTAGAATTTTCATATCCCTAATCTTATTTATTTACGCCCAAAGTTGTCATTAATTTAGTGTTAAAATAGGAATCTTTTGAGCCTCGTAACTTTTAAATCAATATTTTTTTTCAATGTTTCATGTATCAATAAACCTAGATAATGACGAGATAAATCGATATAATTCTTAGTATTGTGCGTACAATATCGAATATTGTTGTAATTTCCCTCCTACGTTTGTATGACGAAAGTACCGAACTGAGTCCCCTTAAGCACACAACTCCAATCGATCTTATGAGCTATTTCGATAACAAGGGACAATATCTAACATGTCTCATGCCTGTCTTTTGTCACATTATCTTTGTCCGTGGGAGTTTCTGGTCTGATTTATTCTGATTCCGGTACATAGAATTATACATACAAACTGTGTAAGATCAACCCAACACATCGCCGGCTCACTACAGAGCACGAGTCTCCTCTCAGAGAGAAGGGTTTTGGCCAATCTACCACGCTGGCCATGTGCTAATTGGTAGACCAAACTATGTATAGTCCGTACAAAATGACTCCTCGCGTGCCATTTTTACTCTATGTTATTTTTCGGTTCAGATAGTGCCTATTATAAAACGGTCGTGGGGCATACTTATTGTTTGGTTTACTTGCACTATTTATTACTATGAAGATGCCAATAGTTGCTATGAACGAGTTCCAGCCAGGATGTTATAGATCATTTTCGCTAAAATGTAGTCAAATAGACTCTATATATTGTATAGTAGAGATGGGAGTTATTGCTGCTTTTAAATCATATTCATTTGGTGAAATTTATTTTTTTCACAGCTATTTCACATGTGATTTTACGGGAAAAGCGATTTATCAATTTTCATGCTAACAATGGGGCCAATTCTCTGGTACACAATCTCTAAACTAAACTAAAACGACACGTCTAAATCTATTGCTATCCCTTTCATAATGTTGCTTGCGGAAAAGCATAGCACTAGATTTAGACCTGTTAATTTAGTTTAGTTTAGAGATTGTGTACAAGAGAATCGGCCCCAATGACGTCGAAGCTTTAGCTACAGTACGCCGCCGAAAGTATTGTACATCGACCTTTAGGAGGAGATAACAGATTTGTAGAGCGTTGTCCCTGTCGTTGAGACCGCCAAAACGTCATATAGGTATGAGTGACAGAGACAACGCTCTACAGAGCCGAAATGTCATTCTAAAGGCTGATGTACATTACTTTTGGCCGCGTACTGTACTTTAGTTTAAATAGGAATAGGGAATATTTCACACCAAGCGAGAAAAAAATCTAAAAATGTATAAACAGGATAGTATTAGCAATAAGCAATCGAAAAATGTTAATTTCAGTTTATTAAATTGTATAATAAATGTTATGATTAATTTTAAAGATTTCTCTTTTCTATCAAAAAATGTGTTTCTATCAAAAGCTGTGAAAAAATGTAAAGAGGGAATCAACCAATCAAAGGGCAAAATTTCTTGACGATTGCGATGGCCATGAAATGGTTATTCTTACACAATCGGGGGGCTGATCTACAAAATATATCCAAAACGCATGATTCCGTAGCCGCCATGTAAAACAACGTGAAATGAGGTTATGTTGAGTCAAGTATGTTATATTTGATTTGTTGTTTTTTGTTTTTGAAGTTATTGTGCAATGGTCGGTTGCAGTATACTTGACTACAATAGCCGAAGTGAACGTAAAATAAAAGGAATAACATTTCACAAATAAGTACCTCTGCTTGTAGCGAGGGACTATAGGGGCCACGCTAGTTGCATTATTTTTATTATAATTTATAAACGCACACAAAACAGATTTCAACTATAAATGGTCGAAATACAATGTAGGTATACTTCTTGCATTTCACGAAGGTCATTGTCTCGTGCTTGTGTTTAATTCGTATCGGTACACGTAAGGTACACTAAATGAGTGCGTTTGACAGCGCTTGCTCGCGACTGATTGGTCCGACATGAACGCACACTTACGCAATGACCATGTAAACGACGTCACCACAAGTAAAGTTCACTAGCCTTCGTGAATTGCAAGAACTTTGTATCTGTGTAGCAGCCCCATAGTTATGCAGAGGGAAATGTAGGCAACCTTTATTTTTTCCGTTTACCGTATCTCCTACCACTTATGCCCGTTATACACATGCTAGTTAATGGCATGCTAGGTGCTGGCAGGCTGGCATGCCAGCTACTAGCGGAATGTCGGTGCGTGATACACATGCTTGTAACTGGTATGCCAGTTACTAGAAAGGCTGCGTACCGTGCCAGTGACGTGCGAGTTAAAGACCACAAAATGAATATTTATGAAGAAATAAATGGTGTTACAATACAACTCGCGATTATCTTAGTGAAGAAACTTTTGAAAGCAAGGAATAGACGCAAAAAAAGAAAACAATATGGAGAGAAATTGGATCAGTAGTACGATGTGCGAGTTACTAGCAAACACATTACGACGTATTTCGCGTGCTTGTAGCTGGCATGCGAGTCCCCCGTCCCACTTCCCTTATAGGGAAAAAATCAAACGCCGTGCGATCTACTGGTATGCCATGTACTGGCATGCGAGCTACTGGCAGAACCTCGATACACATGCTAGTAGCTCGTTCTTGCTAGTAACTGGCATGCTTTTGTGCGAGTTACTAGCATGTGTATCAAGCGCTATCAGTAAAGTAGCACACATGAAAACGTTTTTCATATGATTTCACACATGCTACCTGTGAAATTGTCCATCTCTTTTTTACACAGCATGCGGTCTGCCCGTGCACATTTAGGTCATTGTCAACACACCGGTTTGAAAGAAGCGACGATCACGAATCACTTAATAACACATCTATAACATATTAGCAGGTTACCCACGGCTTCACCTGTTCTACAGCGTGTTTTTTTTTTAAAATAGAGATAGCGAGCAAACGAGCAGGCGGGTCAGTGATTAGTTAAGTGATTACCGCCGCCCATGACATTTGCAGCACCAGAGGAACCGCCGATGCGTTGCCGGCCTTTTAGGAATCTGTTGGTCCGCCCCTTGAATAAACCCATGGTGTAATCTAGTGGGAACACCGCCGATGGGAGTTGGTTCCACAGTTTGCATGTGCGTGGAAAGAAGGATCTGGCACAGCGGACGGTCGAAGTGCACCAGACACCCAGGTGGTGAGGGAGGTATTTGATAAATCATGTAACATGATAAAATATGAGGAAATGTAATATCAAATAGCTATTGCCAGATTTGGCTTAAGAGCCAGAGCGTGCCAGACCTACATACTACTAAAAAAATAAAAAAATCCTATATTTTGTTCAAACATCTGACTGACGCTAGAGGTCAACGAACGTTGCGTAAGTAGTATACATATATTTATATATAATATATATCATTTTTTTTTTATTTTTTTTATTTATTTTTTGAAATAAAAGAATATTAGCCATGTTATATGACTAATATTCCCCTTTCCTCTCCAATTAAGCGTCAGGCTTGTGCTAGGAGTAGGTACAGATCGCGCGGCGAGAGTTTGGCTTTGACCTTCGGGTGGAGGGGATTACTGCGCATGGGTACTGTCACGCACACAATACTTTTCCTTTTTTATGTACCAGGTTGGATATTTGAGTGGGTCAAAATTCATGTACAGTGGTAATAATGCTAGAAAATAATACGAAATAGATAAACTTCTTCATTTATTAAAACTATTGATAGTTATTTTACTTATATAAAATGTTTATTTCCTTTTAAAGTTTACAGAGACAGCGATGAAAATTCTAAATAATTGTTTTTTAATAAAATTATTTATTCCAAGATACATGTAAAATTGGTACATACAAACAAAAGAAAACTTAAAATAATTATTAAATACAAAAGTTAACATTAAAAAAAAGTCTTAGCAGCAGTGCTATTCAGATTCTTATATAATAAACAATTAACGAAAATAGCAATTCACTTGTGAACGTGATTGTACAAACAGAGGCAGGGAACGACTGGAGCAGTGGAGCGCCAATCAGAGCACCGCGTGCGCCTACACACCCGCCCCGCACCCCACTAATTGCCCGTTGATACCCAATTTCTGATTTCTGCGCAATAACGGTCAAAGCCAAACTCTCGCCGCGCGTACTGTACGACAATAGTGCAACGGGCGGGATTTGAACCGTCGACCTTTCGGTTTTCAGTCCACTCCTATACCGGTTGAGCTATTGAGGCTCAAATATTATATATTATATTATATTATATATAAATATATGTATATATATTATGTATTATATATGTACCTGTGTATATCTTTATCTATATATTATTATTTCGGCATTTCTGTGCCTATTAATATTATACATATTACTTATATTATAATTATTTTCTTTATGTTCCCTAACAACTTACGTACACCTTAAACCCAGTTTCAAGCTAGTTGCCTGGTAGAGATCGCTTCACAGCGATAAGGCCGCTAATTGTATGTTCTTCTTTTACATGTTTCTTTCTTTTTGGTGTACAATAAAGAATATTAAACTAAACTTTAACTAAGTAGGCCACTCGGACTCAATGCCGCGTCGTAGGCGGGGCATTGACCCGAGTTTTGCACGCCATACATTGCGGGTTTAAAAATATTAAATCACTAAAACTAAAAAATGAGGCAAATGGTTATTGGTATTGAATTGTGTTTAGGTCCGGTAGTAACAATGTCACTAAGTTTTTGCTAGTGTTCTGGTTACACTCTGTATACCTACTTACCAAAATCTAAAAAGGAAATTTGAGCCTCAATAGCTCAACCGGTATAGGAGTGTACTGAAAACCGAAAGGTCGACGGTTCAAACCCCGCCCGCTGCACTATTCTCGTACCTACTCCTAGCACAAGCCTGACGCTTAATTGGAGAGGAAAGGGGAATATTAGTCATTTAACATGGCTAATATGCTTTAAAAAACAAAAAAACAAAATTTAAATACTTATTTTTATTTGCGCCCGCGTGGAATTAATATTCCACCGGGACAAAGTTGCTAATAGCTATTAACAAGATTAGGCTAAAATTAAAATCTATTTTGAAGATTTTTTTAGGGAGAAAATTATTTTAAAAGCCCTTTGAATTTGTAGATTTTATACCTACTCTATCTGAGATTTGATACTTGTAGAGCCGTGATAGCCTAGTGGTTAAGACGTCCGCCTCCTTCAGGATTCAGGAGGGTGGCCCGTGGGTTCGATTCCGGGGGCGGACATCTAACTTTTCGAGTTATGTGCGTTTAGCAATTAAATATCACTTGCTTAAATGGTGAAGGGAAACATCGTGAGGAAACCTGCATGACTGAGAGTTTTTCATAGTGTTCTCAAAGGTGTGTGAAGTCTGCCAATCTGCACTTGGCCCGCGTGGTGGACCTTCTATTTCTTAGAGGAGACCCGCGCTTAGTAGTGGGCCGACGACGATAGTTTGATCATGATGATGATACTTCATCTTGTCTTATAAATGTTATAAATTAACTAGCTTATTCCCGCGATTTCGTCTGCGTAGACCACACACATTTCAAACCACTATTTTTCAAAAATCCTTTCTTAGCAAATGTCTACGTCATAATAATATCTATCTGCATGCCATATTTTAGCCCGATCCGTCCAGTAGTTTGAGCTGTGCGTTGATCAGTCAGTCAGTCAGCTTTTCCTTTTATTATTATTTAGAAGATGTAGTCTCCTAAAGATGTTTGTTTACATTAAACTGCATTTACAATTTACATTAAGTAAATTGCAAATCAGAAATGAGGAGATCCGTAGGAGAACTAGAGTAACCGATTACCGACATAGCTCAACGGGTTGCGAAGCTGAAGTGGCAATGGGCACATATGTAGTTCGTACAACCGATAGACGTTGGGGTCCCAAGGTGCTGGAATGGCGACCTCGCACCGGAAGACGCAGCGTTGAAAGACCCCCCACTAGGTGGACGGACGACAGCAGATCTATGTCCAGCAGTGGACGTCTATTGGTTGATGATGATGATGATTATGAATTTGCAAAATATCGTCATTATAAGGAAGCCGTTCTTATCTCTAGTCACATAGCCTCAATGCTGTCGTGAAATACAATTATAAGATTATTAACCTTAAATAATCTTGATTCATGACAAAGATTCTTCGCAGATCTTTGAATCATGATTATTGCATCATGATTTACCCAACACATTCGTTGTGACAACGCTTTGATATTTGCGTAATGATACATAGATACCTACCTATATTAGATACGAAACAGGTCGAGATGGCGATCGGGGTGTGATGCGGGGGGACGCCCAGCACACCCGCAAGTCACCCGCGCTCGCTCGCACCGGGTTAGCGCGGGGGTGTGCGGGTGTGCGTGGCGTTTTCTCACCGATTGCCATCTCGACCTGTCGTGTACTATAGGTTAGAGATAGGTACCTTGTTCTCCTCGGTGGATACCTAGCTACTACTGTAAATGTCTTAAGATAGAAAGAAAGAAAGAAAGAAAGAAAGAAAGAAAGAAAGAAAGAAAGAAAGAAAGAAAGAAAGAAAACTTTTACTTTTTAAGATAGGTAGGTAAGGTCCTATCCTAAGAATACAATGCATCGTTATCAAGAATTGAATATGCTACATTTGTTTACTTCCGGTTTTTTTCCTACTTCGTTGTCGTCTACGTCGTAGTACGTCGAACATTTATTTTCAAATCAAATCAAATCAAATCATAATTTTTTAAATCTTTTGGCTTTAAGTTGCTGAGTGCTGACATAAATGACATAAATTGTATAAGAACACAGAAAATTATAATTATACAGATGACGAACAAATAATAACAATTAAGTAGACCTAGGGGCTAGGTCTTAGACTAGGACTAGGCCTGACTTTTGTGAAGTAGGAACCTTCTAGTATTTCACAAGCAAATTGGAAATGGTCGCGGTTTGTCAGTATTGCTATTAATAAAAGACCAGGTGTAAACTCGTAGTTTTAGCTAAGTTTGTTCACTTTGTAGTTTGTTTTGTACACATCATAATTATATCATCTTACAAATAAAATTTTTTGATAATCAGGAAGTGTAAAATTTTACCAATTCTGAATAAATAATTTGAGTTTGAGTTTGAAACAAATCTAAACGGCAAGGCAGAGCCAAAATTGAAGGGCTATAATATTTTGTTAGGTATCATCATCATCATGATCAACCCATCACCGGCTCACTACAGAGCACGGGTTTTTTTCAGAGTGAGAAGAGTTTTGATCATTGTCTACCACGCTGGCCAAGTGCGGATTGGCAAACTTCACACACCTTTGAGAACATTATGGAGAACCCTCAGACGGAGACATGCAGGTTTCCTCGCCATGTTTTCATTCACCGTTAAAGCAAGTGATATTTAATTACTTAAAACACACACAACTCCGATAATAAAGATGTTAAGTGCCCGGGATCGAACCCCCAATCTCCGATTAGAAGGCGGACGTCCGTCCTAACTATTAGGTTATCACAGCTTTTATGTTAGGTATAATTATTTTATTATTAGTATTAACAATTTAATAATCATAACTTTTTAATACATTTTAATAATATTCCCGCATTTGAGTTTTGAAAGGTTTTTAAAAGGTTTTTAAGTTCAGATATCTTGTCAAATGTCAACATAAAACTTGAAGTTATCCAGGAACAAGTTTTCGTGAATCTCAATAAAATTTGTTTTAAAAATTTCTGGGTGTATAACTTTTTATCTTTTTGAAAGAAAACCTTTTTTCTTTTCTTTATTTAATTGTCTTTATTAGCATTTTATTATTAATATTCATCGAATGAAAAGATTCTCAAAGAATCTTGAATAAATGTCTTAACCTTTCTGATTTAGATTTGGGTGAAAAGATTATTTTAGAATTATTTCTTGTTTTATTATAATTACTAGATGAGACCCGTGATTTGATCTGCGCGGAATTTGGTTGTTAAAAAATCCCATGGTAATTCTATGATTTTCCGGGATGAAAATTATTATATGTCCGTCTCCGGGATCCAAGCCATCACCATATCGAATTTCATCAAAGGAGTTTCCATGATAGGGATACAATCCCAAATGAGGAGATCCGCAGGAGAACCAAGGTCACTGACATACCTAGCCCGAATCACGGAAGATATAATAGTACTAACGATTAGCAAGTTGAAGTGGTAGTGGGCAGGGCATTCTTATCGTAGGGGGTGATGGCCGTTGGAGCCGAAAAGTCCTAGAGTGAAGACTGTGTCCCAATTACTTATACCTTCTACTACAATAATTCTAATCAATTTCAAATTATACTGAAAGTAAATCGTACTAATTAAACTATTACACTTGAGCGACAACTATGCTCGGGCGCACGCGCATATTCTATGCTCGCCCCTCAATCCTCCATTGTTGTGTGCCATGTACTACAGGGACGGCTCAGTCACTGAAGTGCTTCTGTTCCCCCTGTAAGCTATTTTTACTATATCTATGAAGGGATCGACCGACAATATTATAAAGAGGCATGTGGAAAGTCGCTGGATGAGGAAGGCTGAGGACTGGGTGTGTGGTGGTCAATAGGGAAGGCCGGGAAGGCCTAAGTCCAACTTTTTTTTTTTTAAAGAATATTAGAAATTTTAAATGACTAATATTCCCCTTTCCTCTCCAATGAAGCGTCAAGCTTGTGCTAGGAGTAGGTACGACAATAGTGCAACGGGCGGGGTTTGAACCGTCGCCGTCGACCTTTCGGTTTTCAGTCCACTCCTATACCAGTTGAGCTATTGAGGCTCATTTCCAACTTCAAGTCCAACTTTGACAACAGGTTAAAGATTGTGATAAGTATGGATAATCTCTCATAATGCAATATTTTCTATTGTTCCAGGTCAAACGTTCAATCATGCTGAAAATGGCGTCCGCGTGTGCGGATGCGTCGAAACAGACCCGCTTCCACGAGATGCATGTGCAGAGGCACAACAATGTCAGCATCTTATACGCTGACATAGTCAACTTTACCCCGCTCTCCGAGCGACTCAGTGCGTCCGATCTTGTGAAGACCTTGAATGAACTGTTTGGAAGGTTCGATCAAATTGCTCAGGTATGATATTATGTTGATTACTAATTGACCTGTCGCGTACCATGTATCAGAAGATCCCCGATTTTTTTGATTAGATAAGACCATCAGTAATTCGGAGAGGTAGATAGAAACTCAGATAGGTCAACGACTAACATAATTAATTATTCTAAGTATCACGTACTACCTACAGTGTAGGTACACAGTCAACCGAAATAAAAAGGTATAAGCATTGACTTATATATTACTTCGTAAGGACAGGGCCATTGAGCAAGCAAAATGGCACCGATTCATTGGTCCTAAAATGTTTACGCACCAATGCAACCTCAGTGACGTCTGGATTTCAAACCGGTCGTTCATTAATATCTAAGAGGTGGCGCTGATTTATGTGGTTCCAAAACCGTGCTTTTTCTTTGTTTCGGTACAAATAAGTACGTAACTAAGAACGTAGGCGCAACATGGGCAAAATAAATGGAAAATTTGTGCCATTTTTCACGAATGCCAGAGAGTGTTCGACATTTAACTGATTGCGTTGAGTAAAAGGGCAGGAATTTGCAGCATTTCTGATTTATAATTAAAGTACAATTTATATTGAAACGTTAAACCCAATACTAGACAATATAGCGTGTTTGGTCTAGGTCAAGTTCACAAGTACATTGTACCAACAGCTGTGTATAGGGTTGACTCCTAATAGTTTTAAGCAATTTTTTAAAGACATCGTATCTCCCACGGGTATCACGCTATAAGGCTCATTGTATTTTTCCATTTATACACACATCGGACACAACCTCTGACTGCTGGTATCTTAGGGACATTACCTTCAACCTTGTATATATCTAAAATCGTATTTAAATCGTCGTATCGTAAATTCTCTCGTATATTGATATACCTATCAGTAATAGTGGTAATAATCTTAGTTCATGCAGGTACCTACAAATATTAGAAATCCGAAAGTGAGTCTGTCTGTTTGTCTGTCTATTACCTTTTGACGGCCCATCTGTTTAACCGATTTTGACTCAATTTGTTTCAGAGATAGATACAGAGATGGACACATCAACCCATTCGCTGGCTCACTACAGAGTACGGGTCTCCTCTCAGAGTGAGAAGGGTTTGGCCATAGTCTACCACGCTCGCCATATCCGGACTGGTAGACTTCACACACCTTTGAGAACATTATGGAGAACTCTCCAGGTTTCCTCACGATGTTTTAATTTTTTGAAACGCATATAACTCCGAAAAGATAGAGCTGCGTGCCCGGGATCGAACCCCCGACCTCCGATTAAAATTCCAAACCCGTAGGTTATCACAGCTTGCAGATGGACACCCTTTCATTATAATAATATTAGCTTAGATATCTAGTCAATTAGCATCTGAAAGGGGTGATAAAAATCCGCCTGAAAAAATAAAACCTAAAAGCTTCTATAGAGAAACGTGCTCTGTGGTGAAAGATAGACGAACAAAAGGCCATTGTGTGGGGAATTGAAATTGATGGCCGATACGCGTTTCATTAGCCACTGCGTTTAATTGAGACCAGTCGTGAACTGATTGCCTTTTATTCGGAGATCGAACTGAAATAAAAAATCGGTCAAGTACGAGTCACACGAAGGATTCCGTACCATCTTTGAAGAAATAATCCTTTTTAGGGTTCCGTACCTCAAAAGGAAAAACGGAACCCTTATAGGATCACTTTGTTGTCTGTCTGTCTGTCTGTCTGTCAGTCAAGAAACCTACAGGGTACTTCCCGTTGACCTAGAGTCATGAAATTTGGCAGGTAGGTAGATCTTATAGCTGACATTTGGGAAAAAATCTGAAAACCGCGAATTTAGGGTTAGATCACACAAAAAAAAAATTAAATTGTGAAATGTTTTAAAAATCCCACGGGAACTCTTTGATTTTCCGGGATGAAACGTAGCCTATGTCCTTCCCCGGGATTCAAGCTATATCTGTACTACATTTGGTCAAAATCGGTTGAACGGATGGGCCGTGAAAGGCTAGCAGACAGACAGACAGACACACTTTCGCATTTATAATATTAATATGGATTTGGATTAGGATCAGGATATTAGGATTAGGATTTATTGATTTCAAAATGAGAATATTAAATCCATATTAGGGTTTCGAGGACATTATCAAAAGATCCTTGAGAGGAAGGTAGAGGTGCAGAATTGAATATTCAAATAGTAGCGGTTTCACTAAATCTAGTTATGGAACTGTAAGCTGCATGAACACTGTTGTAAAACAAAGTTAGGCAGGGTTTAATAATTAAAATCGTTATCGATAGTTACCGATATCGACATACCGATAGCAGATCGATATCGATAATAACTAGGTAAGCTCACATGGTAACATGCTCGCATGAAATATTTCAAAGTCAAAAATCAAATTTTTTTCATGTAGGACAGCATTAAGATACATAGCGAATAGTAGAAAATACAATGATGATGATGCCGTATGTTTTGTTTCTTTGTTCACAGGAGAACCAGTGCATGAGGATCAAAATCCTCGGCGATTGCTACTACTGTGTCTCCGGCCTGCCCGTTTCTCGGCCCAACCATGCCTACAACTGTGTCAATATGGGCCTGCAGATGATTGATGCGATACGGTGAGAGTTTTTTTCTGTTCACGTGGGGAACATCTTAAGATACCACTCGACTTGCGAAACACATCGGGTTAGATTGGGTAAGATAGGATTTTTACTTACCCGAGCTAAGACACTAAAGTGGTAAATTAAAACTACCTGACTATTCATAAACACTTGTAAAAAAAGTTTACATGAATAAAAAAAACATTCTATTCTATTCTATTCTATTCTATTCTATTCTATTCTATTCTATTCTATTCTATTCTATTCTATTCTATTCTATTCTATTCTATTCTATTCTATTCTATTCTATTCTATTCTATTCTATTCTATTCTATTCTATTCTATTCTATTCTATTCTATTCTATTCTATTCTATTCTATTCTATTCTATTCTATTCTATTCTATTCTATTCTATTCTATTCTATTCTATTCTATTCTAAAGAGCACGCGAGCGAGATCACTCGCATCGCTGCGTGTTATAAAGGAAAAACATCTAATAAAAACACTACATAATGATAGGATTCAGAACGCATTCGAAAAAAAAATCTTCAAAATTTTCTTGTATTCATTCATGTTCGCATAGTTTTGGTTTGTTTCCTGTAGTGAAATGTGAGTGAAATGAAAAGTGTTTCGCACGGCTGCAAAGTTTTGTTTGTTCGCATGCCTTTGAATTCCTCTCTACAATCAGGATGCTATTTTTGAGCCACGAGCGAAGCACACGAAAGAAGAGAACGGCGAGTGAAGAGAGTGAGGCTAGGAATTCGATACAAACTCTCGCGTCAAAATAACAACTTTGCAGCCTTGCATAACAAATAACTATTTCAGGTTCGTCCGAGAAGCGACGGGGTTCAACGTGGACATGCGGATTGGGATCCACACGGGAAATGTACTGTGCGGTGTGCTCGGTTTGCGGAAATGGCAATTCGACGTGTGGAGCGATGACGTCACGCTGGCCAACCACATGGAGTCCGGGGGTATTGCGGGGTACGCACATATCTATATATATATATAAAAGGAAAAGGTGACTGACTGACTGACTGACTGACTGACTGACTGACTGACTGACTGACTGACTGACTGACTGACTGACTGACTGACTGACTGATCTATCAACGCACAGCTCAAACTACTGGACGGATCGGGCTGAAATTTGGCATGCAGATAGCTATTATGACGTAGGCATCCGCTAAGAAAGGATTTTTGAAAATTCAACTCCTAAGAGGGTGAAATAGGGATTTGAAATTTTGTAGTCCACGCGGACGAAGTCGCGAGCATAAGCTAGTAAAATAAAAAAAAAGATTAAAAAGAAAAAAGAATATTAGCCATGTTAAATGACTAATATTCCCCTTTCCTCTCCAACTAAGCGTCAGGCTTGAGCTAGGAGTAGGTACGACAATAGTGCAACGGGCGGGGTTTGGACCGTCGACCTTTCGGTTTCAGTCCACTCCTTTACCGGTTGAGCTATTGAGGCTCTGAAGTGTGTTTGTTTGTTGGTTTGTTGGTTCGTCCTTCAATCACGTCGCAACGGTGCAACAGATCGACGTGATTTTTTGAATGGGTATAGTTTAAGACTTAGAGTGGGACATAGGCTACTTTTTATTGCGGAAAATCAATGAGTTCCCACGGGGTTTGTAAAAACCTAAATCCACGCGTACGAAGTCGCGGGCATCAGCTAGTATAATATAACTAACAGTGGCGTGCACAGGAGTTCAAGCCAGGGTATGCATTTAGGTATGAACTTATTACACGGCAGGTCAAAATGAAAATTAAGCATTGATTTATTACAATGAGGGTAAGCAGTGCGTTTATGCCTCTATGAGCTGCACGCCACTGATAACTAATGATGCCTGCCACTTTGTCCGCGTGGATTTAAGGATCCTCTGGGAACTCTTTGGTTTTCCGGGAGAAAAAGTAGCTTATGCCCGTCTCCAGGATGCAAGCTATCTCTGTGCTAAATAGATGATGCTCGTGACTTCATTCACGTGGATTTAATTTTTTTTTGTATTCAATGAAAACTCTTTGATTTTTCGGGACAAAAAGTAGCCAAGCTTCTACAAGCTTTCTCTGTACCAAACAGGCCGTGAAAAGCAGACAGACAGAGAGACGGGCGTAGAGACGTATAGACGGACGGACAGACGGGTGGACGGATTCATTTAAGTACTAAAGTAGAACCACGTAAATATACCCAGGCGCAGTTTTGTGAACACTTTTTGAAAACAAATATTTTCCCAGCAAAAATTCAGACATTTACATTTTTATTTGCACACACTGTAATGTCAATAACAATTTTAAAATGCATACATTCGCGACGCATGTACTTTGTTTCCACTACAATATTGTTGTACGTGCAAACCATCGATACAAATGACAAGATATGGTCAAGCGAACAAAATTTTTCACGGTTTTGGAACCAAATAAATCAGCGCCACCTCATAAATACTAATAAACGACCCGTTTGAAATCCAGACGTCACTGAGGTTGCTTTGGTGCTAAAGCACCACTGAGTCGGTGCCATTTTGTTTGTTCAATGGCCCTGTCCTTACGAAGTAATACATAAGTCAATGATGCAAACATTTTATTTTGTACATTTCTCATTCACATTTCCGTCGACCTCTATAGGGAGATGTGAACACTTAACATTGCACAACGCCTAATAAAAAATGAAAATCTTCATTTAATCAGAAGTGTGATTCTGTAAGCAACGGTTCAACGTGGCCAACATCGTTGCGGTCTCCGATGTAAAATCGTATGGCTGGCTTGATTGGGATAACGGCTTCATTTTTAGACGACTAGCTGATTCCCCGCGACTTCGTCCGTGTGGAATTAGGTTTTTCAAAAATCCCGTGGGAACTCTTTGATTTTCCGGGATAAAAAGTAGCGTATGTCACTCTCCAGGTCTTTATCTATACCCATGCAAAAAATCACGTCAATCCGTTGCGACGTGATTGAAGGACAAGCCAACAAACAAACACACTTTCGCATTTATAATAAGTGTACTGATTTCTAAGGTAGTGGTTGGAGCTTTGGTCTTACAATTGTAGTAACAACGTTTTTTAAAAAGAATATTAGTCAAGTTAATGGCTGACTAATATTCCCCTTTCCCCTCCAATTAAGCGTTAAGCTTGTGCTAGGAGTACGTACGACAATAGTGCAACTGGTGGGGTTTGAACCGGCGACCTTACGGTTTTCAGTCCGCTCCTTTAACCGTTGAGCTATCGAGGCTCTAATGTCGACGCGAGGCTTTTGACAATTTTTGAGGCAGGTCTATTTGGTATGAGGTTGGTATAAGCGATAGATTCTTGGATCGATTTGATATCGTAGATATGTGCCACGGGGCCAATGCCGTGTTGTAGGCGGGGCATTGACCCCGAGTTTTGCATGCTATACATTGCGGGTTTAAAAAATACTCAAACAATTAAACTACATGGTTGTTGGATTGTGTTTAGGTGCTATAAACGCTAAAGTTTCGCTAGCACTCTAATTACAACCTGTATAAGATTTAGTATGTTTCTTTCAGTCGCGTCCACATCACAAAAGCCACCATGCTACAGCTCGGAGGCAAGTTCGACGTCGAGCCAGGGGATGGTGCTTCCAGGGAGGGCTACCTCGCCGATCATAAAGTGGAGACCTACTTGATTGTACCTCCGAAGGTAAAAACCCTACACTTACAGTGCGACAAGGCTATCTTGGCTCGTGGTGAAAATCGGAACCAACGTTGCCGTCAAGTTTAAGAATTTGGCAAGAGTAAGCGTAGGTTTGACAAAGTCTGTCTAATTGAGCCGTGTAGAACCACTTTAGCGAGTCGTCACTCATACTACATCAGTTCATTAATCTACAACAAAATTAACAAACTATTACACATCTACCCTCTCACATCAAGTAAATGTAAAGTGATACTGACTAATTGGCTACTCACCCTTAATTATGACCAGACTGAACTACTTCTAAAATTTTAAATATAAATTCTTACATTACACTCACACTTTACAACACACACACCCATACACCTACACTTTTTATATTATTAACTTACCTACTTGTTGTTGCATGTTAATTTGTTCTTCAATTTTTAGCTCTTACTTTGATTAATCTAATGAATGTTATATTTAATGTTTTGTATTTTTTTTTGTAATCTCTAACGAATAGTTATATTTAGACTTTATTAAATTATGTGTCAAGTTTCATTACTCCAGGGATGATTATTTTACTGATTATTAATTATTATAGTGGTTTTGTAAATTAATTGATTGTGTACCAAGTGATTAATAAACAAATTCTAATTCTAATTCTTAAAAAAAAGTGTCCCCTTTGTTCTTGCTTGAATATTCTAAGCATTTGTTCTCCGACAGCGCCCCCCTGTCAATGTCATTGAACTGCCAAGAGAGCCTTGTCGCACTGTAGTGTTAAGACACGTTGGTGAACGACTTAATGGGCCAGCGTGGCAGACTATGCTAAGCGCATTGACTTATATATTACTTCGTATGGACAAGGCCATTGAACAAACAAAATGGCACCGACTCAGTGGTGCTATTAGCACCAATGCTACCTCAGTGACGTCTGGATTTCAAACGGGTCGTTCATTAGTATCTAAGAGGTGGCGCTGATTTATTTGGTTCCAAAACCGTGAAAAATTTTGTTCGCTTGGGCATATCTTGTCATTTATACCGATGGCTAAACGCTTCTCTTTCTGAAAAAGACCCTGTACTATTAGGTATGTGTTCTGAGCCCTTGTTCAGTAGTGTTCAGCAGTAATATTAGATAATATTTTTTATCATGATTTCTTTGTTAGAATTTTGTTTTCTTTAACATCTCATCTGCAGTCCTAATGAATATCTCGTTAAGTTTGTGTAATAATCTTCTATTACACATCCTTTGACGTCAACTTTTTAGATCGAAGAAAAATTTCTAAAACCGTATTTGTTATTTTATTTGGCCATATTAAAGCCGTGGGCTAAAGTTTCGGCATCTAAGTAAAAGGCAAACAAAATATCAAAGGCTAGGCTTAAATAAAGTTAGGTGTTAATTAAAGCGTCCATCTTTAAATATCAAAGTACAAACTGTTAATTAACTTTTCGAAATCTTTAAAGGAGATTTATTTTGATTCGTCTTGTAAATCGAATTACTCTTTTATTTAAGTACGCCTACCGTTAGTCCGAGTCCTTGACTTTCTAGATAATTCTGTTTGGTATTTATGATGTTATTTTGTCTGCTATTACCTAATAAACAAAAGAGAAAAAGCTAAGTGTATATTTTTGTGAGTAGGTTTACTTTTACTTTTTACTTATTAATTTTTAGTGATAAGTTTTTTTAATGTAAATTATATATATATATATATATATATATTTATATACGGGTGTTAGTAGAACGCAAAAACGAAGACAGGTCATCAGATAGTACTGATAAAATACCAAAAACAAATCCGGTATTTTTCAAATATTGCAAATAAAAGATCTGACTGATGCAAGAAGTCAACGATAGGCATTGACCCCAAGTTTTGTACCTACGCTATACATTGCGGGATTACAAAATCATCATCAGTATGATCAACCCATCGCTGGCTCACTGCAGAGCATGGCGGTCTCCTCTCCTCAGAGTGACAAGGGTCTTAATTAACCACATTAATGGGTTAGTTTACCACGTTTGAAAGTTTGAAAAATGCTAAATCAACAAAAAGTAAAATCAAATGGTAACTGATATTGGATTGTATTTAGGTATATAGTTGAAGTATGGTTTACACGAAGCCAACAAGGTAAACTAGGTAAACAGAAAAAAATGGACTAGGAAAAATGACAATATTTAGAAAAATCTTGCTTACTGTGTTAATTATTTTGTGGCGGTTGCCACAGTAGAAACTAGATGCCACTGTTCAATCGATAAAATTTCATGACGTAGTCCCGAACAAACGCGGACAGTATATTATATTATATAGAAGTTTCAAGATACAACCGTCGCGTCGGCTCAAAAAAATATCCGGAAATATCCCGTACAATTTTATTCAAACGTTTTTGTTGTTTCAGAAACCAGGCATATCAGAGAACGGGCGTCTCTCCGTGATCACAGTGGACCGCAAGTCCAGCATCGTGTCGTCCATATACCAGGACGTTTCGCCCACGAAGAAGGAGATCAGTCCAGCACCGTCACAGAACAGCTTTGTTGAAGAAGTGCCTAAAGTAACACGGGCGGAGTCCATGCGACAAGCGGGAGGTGGGTTCAATAGTTAATGTCTGTTTCTACTAAGTAATAATCACGATGGGCCGGAAATCCAAAAGGAAAGGAAAAGTTGACGAACAATGAATGAGATCAGTCCAGCGAGCTTTTGAAGACGTGCCTAAGGTCACATAGGTGGATTCCATGCGACCTGCTAGTGGGTGTGAACGGGTGGGGTTTGAACTGACGACCTTTCGGTTTTCAGTCCACTCCTTTATCTATCTATCGAGGCTCTAAATGTTGAGCTCGTGAAAATGTAAAAACTGTAAAGGTTGTTGGTTTGTTCTTCAATCACGTCGCAATTGAGCAACGGATTGACGTAACTTTTTTGCATGGGTTTAAAGACCTACTAGGCTACTTT
Source organism: Maniola hyperantus (assembly GCF_902806685.2). Classification (NCBI taxonomy): domain Eukaryota; kingdom Metazoa; phylum Arthropoda; class Insecta; order Lepidoptera; family Nymphalidae; genus Maniola; species Maniola hyperantus. The sequence goes on from NC_048549.1 coordinate 13,148,334, forward strand.
TTATCACGGAAAATCAAAGAGTTCCCACAGGATTTTTAAAAAACCAATTCCACGCGGAGTCGCGTGCATCAGCTAGTATTATTATACTTAACAGCGACGGTAAAAAATATGTTGCCTCATAAAAAAAATTTGTTATAATAATATTTACGTAATTTCCAGTACCCGTAGTACAAGATTTTACGTCTCACCAAACCAAACCAAATTCGAGAGTCGAAATACTTCCGCGTTAAAGTAAACTGGATCTTAAACGCCTTGTTTTAAAGCTCAAGTTTGTCTACACTTCTACAGCCAGCGCTCCAAGCGGAAACATTGCGAAATTAAAATCAGTGGCATTGAATATTTAACTTCAATTCAAGGCTGTTTAGGTCCATTTTACTGTAACGCGGAAGTATTTCGACTCTCGAATTTGGTTTCGTTTGGTGAGACGTAAAATGTTGTACTACGGGTACAGATCTCAGTCGACGAGCGTCAGTCAGAGTAGTTGCGTTCGAGAACAACAACGCAACCAGTTCAGGCGATACCTTGGGCAATGGAACCGCTGTTACCAAGCCCAAGAGTCGGAGCGGATCCATTATCGGAGCTATTAGTCCTATCATGGGAACAGGTGAGAAGATTATAATCACCAACATCATCTAGGGTGTATTAAAATAAGACACCCAAAACCATTTTAAAAATAACACTTGATTATTAAAAAACCGGCCAAGTGCGAGTCGGAGTCGCGCACGAAGGATTCTGTACCATATCTATAAAAACGAGCAAAAAAATCACGTTGGCTGTTTGGGAGCCCCCTTAAATATTTATTTTATTATGTTTTAGTATTTGTTGTTATAGTGGCAACAGAAATACATCATCTGTGAAAGTTTTAAGAGATACAGCCTGGTGACAGACGGACAGACAGACGGACAGCGGAGTCTTAGTCTTACTAATAGGGTTTTACCCTAAAAACCAGGCCGGGTGTGGAAATCCTTTTGAGAGATCTATGTCCAGCTGTGGACGTCTAGGTATCCACGAGACTATTATTATATTAAGCGCTGATGCAGCGTTAGTATTTTTTTAAATATACCAACAAAAATATGATGCTAATTAGATTCAATAATTTAGCATTGATGGTTGAATCTAACTCCAAATGCAAAATATTGTTTTCTTAGAGCCTTATTTATACTGACTGACTGGCTGACTGACTGATCTATCAACAGCTCAAACTACCGGACGGATCGGGCTGAACTTTGCCATGCGGATAGCTATTATGACGTAGGCATACGCTAACAAAGGATTTTTGAAAATTCAACCCCTAAGGGGGTGAAATAGGAGTTTGAAATTTGTGTAGTCCACGCGGACGAATTAAATTAATAAAAGTCTTAGTTAATTAATAAGTTGTTCTCTTAAATAATAAAAAACAACGTGTAATACAGTTCATTATTTTATTGGACGCCGAGAAATCCCTCAAAAATACGTGCAGGGCACTTCGCTCCACTATAATATGGTGAAGATATTATACTTAGTGAAGATATTTTATGCTAGGTTTATCCTTTGTTTTTCGTTGAGTGGTATGCAACTGATTGTTATTTCTTCAGAAAGTGATTCAGAATCACCGCCCGTGCTAAGGGACACTGTTCAACCAACTTTTTTTCTGCGAATGTTAAGTACTATGTCTGTGGAGTCCCTAAGTTAGTTTCTATGCAATCCTGTCATACCAGCATGTCTACCCGGCATACAAACCGTGTTAGTCTAGTTTTCCCACTGGCACAGGTTACAATAACTTTATGTGTGCTAACCCTAGTCAAAGATAATCTTGTTTAATATATTATCTTTGCCCTAGTTGAATGCATAAATATTGTGATAAAACCCTTGGATACTGAAGTGTTACTTGATCCTCTTTGTTACCCGTGGTTCCTAGACGGTACCGTGGGTATTTGTTACCCGTGGTTTCTAGAAGGTACCATGGGTATTTGTTACCCGTGGTTCCTAGAAGGTACCATGGGTATTTGTTACCCGTGGTTCCTAGAAGGTACCATGGGTATTTGTTACCCGTGGTTCCTAGAAGGTACCGTGGGTATTTTTTACCCTTGGTCCCTCAGAGAAATATAATGCTGCCAAATTAAAATGGTCCCGTAGTCTCTCAAATCAAAGAGAATAATGCAGTTGCCAAACAGTGAGATATCGAGCCGCGGATTGGCTGACACCTGACACTCTGTCACTATTGGCTACAATGCATTGTTGCAACAAGAATACCGATAAGATAATATAAGATATACCGATATAAGATTGTAATAATGAATGAGTTTAAATCAAAGATTTCTTCATGGGTAGTTTCATGGGCAGGTACCCTACCAGCGAAGCACGTACACGACCTACTACAACTAACATCGGATGGATGGCGCTAGTGCCACGGTAAACATTGCTCCGTATAAAAATAATATTTAAAAATACTTTTTTAAGCGATATCATGTTCAAAACTGTATGTGGATGTAATAAAAGTGATCAAGAAACAGTGACATTATTATCCTAGTGCATAACGTAAAAATAAACAATAAAATCAAACTAAAATAACATTTGACGTGTGAACCAGTGATCGCTGTAAAAATCATTTATAACTAAGGAATTAATCGTAATATTTGGACAGTGCGGACTCACTACATCAATCAGGTACAAGAAAACTATAGTAAAAATAACATTTTAAAATATAAAAAGTAAAATTTGGTATAATATGTCAATAAAATTAGTTACTGTTTGCTGCAATAATAAATAACATGTGGGTAGTTACAAAAACATGAACGCTAGTAGATTCGGAAGCATAAATTCAACACTCAAGACTAAGACGATTTGGCCGAGTGGTTCAGATGCCTGCCTTATCATTGCAAGCTAACGGATTGAAACCGAGTTCAAACCCCGGCACCGGACACCTAACTTTTATAATTTATACATTTTTCTGGGTATTTTAAAATAATATGTTTAAATGGATTCCGATAGCGTGACCAAATAATTCAGGACAAAGTGTATTCAAAAGAAAAATAATGGATCGTTCTCATATAACATTTCGCAAGCCACGCAAATCAAAGTCACTTACCAATATTACGATTGAAAATGTCTCAGCAGCTGAGAGCTCTGGTCTCTTCGATACAACTATGCTTAGTATGCCCTACACTTTAAATGACAGCCAAACCACAGATGATATAAAGGCGAAAATTTCTAAGTTGACAGAGGAACTACAGAGTGCGTTGCAAGAAATTGAAAACCTAAATTATGAAAACACACAATTAAAATCTGAATTAGCAGAGTGTCACAAAATTATAAAAACATACAAAAAAGTGACATTTGAGGAAAGACAACAGACACCTTTATCAGCTAGAAGTAAGAAACGTTTACAGACCTCAAGTCTTACATCTACTCCTATAAAAAACGTTGAACTATACTCGGAGCAGCCATGCACACACACAGTAACTAATGACGATTATAAAACTGCATCGCCCGCAGATGCTGCTATGGATAAAAGTATTTTACTATCGAGTACATCTTCAACAAACACAAAAACTAATAAACCACAACCTAGACAGTGGAAAATTACGAAACCAGTATCTACAAATAAATTAAAAAATAAAAATGGAGATAAGAAAATAACGACAATGTCAATATCGAAAACAAGGGGAAAACTAGCGGAAACCTCTTCCAAGCTCTCTACACCCACTAACATTTGCAAAACACAATCTGGAGTCCAAGAGGAACCAAAGAGTTTGCCAAAAAATAATACAATGGACATTAAAGTGAGCAGCGGTACTACTATTCTTGGACAACTAACATCGCCTGTGGCTGAGATATCGAGCAACCTTCTACCAACTCCAAGTCCATCATCTACACTAACAGATAACTACGATCCACAGTCAGATATACTAAAGAAGGATAAGATTGTAACTAAAATAAATGAAATACATTGTAAATTAGGCAACGATGACACGACAGACGTACAGCTTACTACCTACTCCAGTAAGAAAGAAAGTCTAAATGATAGGACTGAAAAACCAATGTACCCAAACCAAGAAATCAATAAAGAAATAAACAATGAACCAGCTGCGAGTAATAGTTCTGATAGCCAGAAGCCACCAAAGATAATGATACTAGGAGACCAATTAGTTAAGGGATTATCAAATAGTATTAGGATTAAGCGCCAAAATCAATGGAATGATGTGTACTCGGTTTCCTCCATTGTAAAACCACAAGCAACGGCAGCACAGGTACTAAATAGCTGTGAAAGCCTGCTTAAGACATTGAATAGTGATGACATTGTTATATTAGGCATAGGGTCTAACGAGAAAAATCCATACTCTATGTTATCTGAACTAAGTACTGCACTACACAAACTAAAACAGTACAGAGTTTTTGTGCTTAATGTCTATGACAATCCCTATTTGAATGTTAAATTATTGAATAGTAGCATTAATTTAGTAACTCAAAATTATACAAATTGTAAGTTCATAAATACGTTCGATCCTAAACATTATCCTATATTACGACAAAGTTTGGATCAACTGTGCTTTAAGATAAATATAGAGATTAATTATTTAGAATATAATAAGCTGTATATTGTTAAGGACAATGCAAAGACACCTTTGTTACTTAACGCTGTTAGAGCTTTTGGAAAGAAATCTTCGAGCGCTAATACTCATAAATCCAAGGTAGCACTCATTCAAAAAACAATTCCTTATTATTTTAATAGAGCGTATGGCATCAAATACAAACAGAGGACACTTTCTTCTGAAGGCAACAACCTCATGGAGAAGACTAACACATGTAACGAACAAAACAAAGTCACGGACAAGCAAACTCAAACTGATGATCACGTGGAACTTATGCCTACAACTAAAGGCATGGAAGATATAAACAATCAGGGTAATCCTCATAACTTTCGTGTCGAAAAAATTACATGTAATACATCAAAACATTAATGGACTTTTAAGTAAGGTTGATCTACTATCTGTCGCTCTAAATGAAATAGAAGAAAGTCAAAAGGTTATAATCGATGCTGTAGGTATTACTGAACATAATCTGATTAATAGCGACACTAAATTACTAAAACTGCCAAATTTTACCCTAGCTTCCAGGTTTTCACGCGTATCTAGAAATGGCGGATCCTGTATATTTGTAAGAAACAACCACAGTTTTAAGGAATTACAGGACCTAGGAAAATTTAGCGTTCCGAATATAATAGAGTGTAGTGGTATTCAACTCCTAGAACATAATATTATAATAATATGTATCTATAGACCTCCTAAATTGGACAAATATACACTAGACATTTTTTTAAATAAATTACAGGAAATACTAAATAAATACGGCTATGACAAAAAAAGTAAATTGATTATTTGTGGTGACATTAATATTGACATTCTTAAAAGAAACAAAACAACCTTAGAATTAGAAGATTTGCTTGCGGGTTTTAATTTAAAGCTACTTCTTAATGAACCCACACGCTTAGTTAGTGGTACCTGCATCGACAACTTTATAAGTAATATTAGAAAATCCAAATGCAATATCAAAGAATTAGCTTTATCAGATCACACAGCACAAATATTTACCTGTGATGTAAAGGCATTTAGTTACATAAAGCACTTCTTTATTGAGAGACGTGACTATAGCAATGATAATATGAGAAAGTTCAAAGATTGCATAGGGAGCCTTAGCTTTAACGAGGTATATGAAACCAATGACCCAGAGGAAGCATTCAATAAATTCCATGAACTGTTTAAACTTTTTTATGATCTATGTTTCCCCAAAATAAAAGTAAAAATATCTCTCGAGTCAAAATCTAAATGGATGACAAAGGGTATAAAGACATGTTCTAAGCGGAAAAGAGAATTATTATGGAAATATAGGAAAGCTCCTGACTCTCGTAATAAAAACAAATTTAAAACCTACTCAAAAAGACTCAAGAAAATAATTCACTTAACACAAAAAGCTCAAAATGACTACAAAATTAAAACTTCTCGCAATAAATCTAAAGCTACATGGGATATTATAAATAATAAATTTAAAAATAACCTACTAAGTCATTCAATTACTCACATAAAAAAAGACGGCAATATAATTACGTCTGCAGGTAGCATTGCACAGGCATTTAATGATCACTTTGTTACACGAAAATTAAATAAAGACTGCAATCATAAAATTAATTGGAGTCACTTGAAATCAATGTTTATGGGACCAGCAGTCCCTCAAGATATCATAACAATAATTAAATCACTAAAAAATACTACAAGTACTGGATATGATGAGATCAGTACAAAAATCATTAAAAGCGTAAATATAATTATATCACCTATTCTAACTTATATCATAAATCTATGCATTGAATCTGGAGTATTTCCTAATAAACTAAAAACATCGGTCGTTAAACCTCTATTCAAAAAAGGGGATACGCTTGACTTAGATTGCTATCGTCCAGTTTCATTAATACCGATTTTTTCAAAAATAATAGAAAAACATATTTACAAAAACTTAAACGACTACATAGAATTTAACGGGATTATCAGTGATGAGCAAGTAGGATTTAGGAAGAAGAAAACAATTAATTTGGCTATATATAATTTTGTAAAAAAAGTTATGATAGGTTTGGACAAAAAAGAATTTGTGTGTGCATTATTCATGGATTTGACAAAGGCTTTTGACTATGTTGACCATAAGGTTCTAGAAAACAAACTGTATGCTTATGGAGTGCGGGGTAATTCTTTAGCATTGATTAAGTCGTATCTTAATGAAAGATATCAAATAACGGAAATAACGCGCATAAATATGCTCAATAAGACTGAAGAGAGATATTTCTCTAGCGCAAAGAAAAATGATACCGGTGTGCCACAGGGAAGTGTATTAGGTCCCTTGCTGTTTATAACGTATATTAATGATTTCCCTACTAGCACTGATCATCAAATGGTCTTATTTGCGGACGACAGTACTGTAATTTTTACTGGTAAGAATAAAATAACACTGGAGAATGACATCAATAATGCTATAAATAATATTATTAGTTGGCTGACATCAAATAATTTGTTAATAAATCTAGACAAGACTAATATAATGACTTTCAAAAATAGACAAAGTAATCTACTCGTACCACCACTTGACATAAAATATTTAGGAACTGAAATAAAAGAAATAAGTAACACTAAGTTCTTAGGTCTTTACATTGATGATTGCGTATCTTGGGAAACCCAAATCGATAATGTGTGTCTTAAACTGAATCGTTTTTCATTTGCACTATACATGCTTTCTAAAGTGGTTAATCTAAATGCAGTTATGGTAGCATACAATTCCTACGTAACTGCAACATTACGATATGGTATAATATTTTGGGGAAATTCTGCTAACAGGGATAGAGCATTTAAATCCCAAAAAAGATGTATTAGGTCTATTTGTCACCTTCAACCGACTGATTCATGTAAGCCATATTTTCAAAAATTGAAAGTACTTCCTTGTCCATGTCTTTACATATATGAGGTTGTTGTATTCATTAGAACGAATGAAAATCTGTTTAACTTTTCTGAGAATGCCAGAAGGAACAACAAAATTTGTTTCACTCAGCACTCATCCGCGAAATTTGGAAAGAGTATAATAAATATGGCTCCTAGAATCTATAATAAATTACCAAAAGAACTCGCAGATAGATCTCTTAGTATAAGTATGTTGAAATACAAACTTAAGGAATTTCTTGTAAAAAAATGCTATTATTCCATAAACGAGTACTTTGATGATAAATTTTAAAAAAACTGTAAATTTTTTTTTCTACAAAACTCAATACTATTATTTAATTATTTTTGTGACTAAATATATAATGTGAGTAATTTTATCAAGACTATGTACACGTTGTTAGGTATATCATAACATATTGCATGCTGATAGGCAGAATTTGGCTGTACTTTTTTGTTTTGCAACATCTTCACTGTTTACCCATATTCGCAATAAAGAAGTTTGTATTTGTATTTATTTATTTGTATTTGGGTTTCAGTATAACTCCCGCAAATTGCTAATGCGCGTGGCCGCCATTTTAGTGACGTCAGCACTAGACTGAAGTTTTTTTTTTTTTTTTTTTAAAAGAATATTAGCCATTTTTTAAATGACTAATATTCCCCTTTCCTCTCCAATTAAGCGTCAAGCTTGTGCTAGGAGTAGGTACGACAATAGTGCAACGGGCGGGGTTTGAACCGTCGCCCTTTCGGTTTTTAGTCCACTCCTATACCGGTTGAGCTATTGAGTTTCGAGCTGATATATTTTTTTCGGTATATTTTTCAAAGAATTTTTATGTATTACTTCGTAGTAAGGATTATTACCTCCTATGTCGATGATATTTTCATTTCGGCTGACGTCAAAATGACGTGATTTCGATGTTAATGAGACATGGTTCCAGCGCAATAGCAATTTGCGGGACTAATACTTACCTACGTCAAAATCTGCATGTTCTTATTTGATTCGCACATCAGGAGAGTGTTCGCACATAAAGTGACCCTTGATTTTTATGTCCCCGTTTTTCGTGTACCTTATCTATTTTAGTTTATGTTTCTTGTATATTTGTAGCGACTCCTGGAGTACCCTCAAGGTCTCGTCCTTCGAGTAAGATGACGAAATACGTGGAGTGTTGGGGCGCGGATAAGCCCTTCGCAAATATTACCGATTCGACCCTCGCCAAAAATATCGGTATCTCTGTAAGTATTACTTCTATTATTTATTATAAGAAATCGTTTGATTTGGGTTTTCTTTGTACGACCCAAACGTCTTGTTACTTTACGAGTAATTATCTGAAGAGTATTCAGAGAAAAAGAGGTTTTTGTGAAATTAGTTTTTAGCTGTTGTAAATAAACAATATTTAGTTTTCAGGATTTTTTAAATTTCGCTTTATTTTATTGCCTAGATTATACCCACTAATCACGACCTAGTTCGCGTGGATTTAGGTAGACTTAACTTAACATTCCCGTGGAAACTTTTTGATTTTACTGGGATAGAAACCAGGTCTTGAACTATACCTATCCATGCAAAAAACACGTCGACTCTTACTTCAAAACGATGTAATTGAAGGATAAACCAATTACAAAAAACATTTTCGCATTTATAAAAGTGATCCTTTTTTCTTAGATTTATTTTTAGTTAGGTAGGTTCCAAAAAATATTGCAGTCGTAATGTTATCAATGTTTCGTAGAGTTGTTTCTTGAGATTAGTTTTAATTTTTTTGTCGTATATCTTTTCAGAGCTTAGCAATGATTGAACAGCATCTGCTGCCTCAAAGAACGTGTTGTGATTGCAGGTAACTTTACACGTTTTTGTTTGAAAAAATCTAAGTATTTTTTAGGGTTCCGTGCCTCAAAAGGAAAAACGGAACCCTTATAGGATCACTTTGTTGTCTGTCTGTCAAGAAACCTACAGGGTATTTCCCGTTGACCTAGAATCATGAAAATTGGCAGGTAGGTAGATCTTATAGCTGACATTTGGGGAAAAATCTGAAAACCGTGAATTGAGGGTTAGATCACACCAAAAAAATATAAATGTCATGAACTAATAATTAGTATTTTCAATTTTTAAAGTAAGATAACTATGTCAAGTGGGGTATCATATGAAAGTTCTTCACCTGTACATTCTAAAACAGATTTTTATTTATTTTATGTATAATATTATTTATTTTGACTATAGTACGGAACCTTCATTGCGCGAGCCTGATTCGCACTTGGCCGGTTTATTTTATATTATGGATCAACGCTTGGCTGCAATCAGACCCTGTGGCGAGTGGTGATGCAGCCTAAAATGGAGCACGCTAGCCATTGCCAGAAGATGCCTATTCACTCTTGACTTGAAAGTAGCCATATTATTATTCCTGTTTTTTAAACCATATTCCTGTTTTTTTTTTTCAATTTAGTACCTACTAGGTTTTATAAGTACCTATTTTAAACGTTTTAATAATTCACATTTACAGCAGTAACTCAGAAGGGCTACACCGCATCACATTGGTGTTCAAGAACAGCACTCAAGAGAAGAAGTACCGCAACCAGCCGGATGTTCAGTTCAAGTACTACGTGGCCTGTGCTGCGACGTTGTTCTTGCTACTTGCCGCTATACAACTGCTCACTGTACCCAAGTCAGTAGTAATATAGTCTAAGTCAAAATCAAAATCATAGTCATAGTCATAGTCAAAGTCAAAGTCAAAATTAAAGTCAAGATTTTATTCAAAGTCAAAAGTGTAAGTAGAACTTGATCGGAAAGCTTTCCCGACAAGATCCAGCAAGATACTCAGTCACACTTTCGTTTTTCTTCTTGCATGTGTGACAATAGTTGTAACAGAGTAGTACTTGATAATAAGTTGAAGTACGCAGGTCGTTATAAGTGCATAGTCTTCAAAGGCACTCAAGAGAAGTCTCACAATCAGCCAGATGTTCAGTTCAATTATTACGTGGCCTGTGCTGCGACGTTGTTCTTACTACTTGCTGCTATACAACTACTCACGGTACTAAGCAAGTAGTAATATAGAGTCTAAATCATAGTCAAAATCATAGTCTAAATATTATTTAAAGTCAAAGTCAAAGTCAAAATCAAAGTCAAGATTTTATTCAAAGTCAAAAGTGTAAGTAAAAGTTGATCGGAATGCTTTCCCGACAAGATCCAGCAAGATACTCAGTCACACTTTCGTTTTTCTTCTTGCATGTGTGACAATAGTTGTGACAGAGAAGTACTAGATTGTAAGTTGAGGTACACAGGTCGTTATAAGCATATAGTCTTTATAAAGAGAAGCTCTTCTCAAGCGAAGTAGTAGATGTTGCAACCAGCCAGTGTTTAATTCGAGTATTATGTAGCCTGCCTGTACTACAACATCGTTCATGCTTCTTGCTGCTATAGGCACTCACTCTTCACCTCACACAACTCTCACTACCTCACAGCACCTAAGTAAGTTGAAAATTCAAATCAAAATCTAAGTCAAAATCTAAGTCAAAGTCAAAGTCAAATTTTTAAGTTAAAAGAATGTCCAGAATTATTTTCCTATCGGCAAGAAACAGAAGCAGAACTAGCTAATTTATTATTTTTCAGAGGTATCGTAATCTACGCGTCGTTTGGTCCAACGTTGGTGACGCTACTCGTGTTCGTATATTTGTCCTGGTCAGACGGACAGTCTGGGTTGATACTGTCTGACGTGCCGGAGTTCTATGCTGACAACTGCACCAAGCCTGGACAGGTATATTCACCACATACACATAGTACATTACCATTTTTATGGTTCCGTACCTCAAAAGGAAAAACGGAACCCTTATAGGATCACTTAGTTGTCTGTCTGTCTGTCTGTCTGTCTGTCCGTCTGTCTGTCAAGAAACCTACAGGGTACTTCCCGTTGACCTAGAATCATGAAATTTGGCAGGTAGGTAGATCTTATAGCTGACATTTGGGGAAAAATCTGAAAACCGTGAATTTAGGCTAAGATCACACAAAAAAAAATTGTGGTCATGAACTAATAATTCGTATTTTCAACTTTCGAAGTGAGTGACTATATCAAGTGGGGTATCATATGAAAGGTCTTCACCTGTACATTCTAAAACAGATTTTTATTTATTTTTATTTATGCATCATAGTTTTTGAATTATCGTGCAAAATGTCGAATAAATACGTCTGTAGTACGGAACCCTCATTTCGCGAGCCTGACTCGCACTTGGCCGGTTTTTTTTATCTGATACAAGTTAGGCCTTGACTGCAATCTCACCTGAAGTTGGCTAACTTGGAAGGGGTATCGCATTTTATTAAACCCATGCCCCTGATCGGTTTCTACACGGCATCGTACTGGAACGCTAAATTGCTTGGCAGCACGACTTTGCCGGTGGTTTGGTAACTAGCCACGGCTGAAGCCTGTCACCAGATTCTAGATCAGTGACAATTTAGACAATATTATAAATTCCCAAGTTGCCCCTACCGGGAATCGAACCCGGGCCCTTCACCTTCACCACACTCACCACTGGGCCGAGGAAGTCGTCAAACCATAAGGTTTCACTGTCTGTAAGCTCTAATCTTATACACTTGTATAATTTGTAACTCTAATCAGTACCCTTATTATAAATGCGAAAGTGTGATTGTTTGTTGGTTTGTTGGTTTATTGGTTTGTTGGTTTGTCCTTCAATCACGCCGTAACGGAGCAACGGATCGACGTGCGTTTTTGCTTGGGTATAGTTAAAGACCTGGAGAGTGACATAGGCTACCTTTTATCTCGCGAAATAAAAGAGTTCCCACGGGATTTTTAAAAACCTAAATCCACGCGTACGAAGTCGCGGGCATCAGCTAGTCTTATAGGTATATTATTTGTAGTTTAAAAAATTAAAAATACGACGGCCCTGCCAAAAAACGAGAGAAAATAGATTACTTAAGTCTGCTAAAATTATTATTTTCTAAAGTAATTTTTGAGAAGAAAGTAACATGCCTTTTCAATAACAAAGCAGGCAAGCAAAGCTAATAATCAGTGCAACTTTGCTATTATTTTTAAACAGGCATTTCTCAATAGACCTGTATGCCTTCTCTTCTCATTCATTATAAAAAAGAAAAGAAAGCCTATTTGTGGAACTTTTAAAGGCGTCCTTCCTTAGGGCTCCGTACCTCAAAATAAAAAACGGAACCCTTATAGGATCACTTTGTTGTCTGTCTGTCTGTCTATCTAATAATGAATTCTAGCCCCATAAACTATCACTATACAAAAAAATCACATCATTTTATCTTCTTTCTACAGTCCAAGACACTATTATTTCGGTTTAAAGACATTTATTTCTCAATAGAACACAACAGTTCACTTATATATATCGAGAATTATTACTGTTTACATTTAATTTATTACTTAAATAAATGGTATCTACTTAGTAGTCTACTTGGTAGTTAGAATGAGCCAGTGTTTGTACAACATTTATTATCTCTTTGGCAAGTAATAATTCTGCACTTTATTGAAATACTTACTAAAAGTAAATATCAATTTTGCAGGTAGTGGCAAGTAATTGCTACATTAGACTTACAATGTTCGTCATCTCTGCCATCTTGATAAGCGCTTGTGCGATCATTAATTTGGTAAGTTTAACAATAATATTTACATACTTAGCAACATCAATTAATAATAATAATAGTTATTAAGATAGATATAAGTTTTTTGTCGCGAGAGTTTGTATTGAATTCCGAGCCAGGCGCAGGATTCTGTAGCAGACATTAGAGAAAAAATCTGAAAACCGTGAATTTGTGCTAGTATTTTCAATTTTCGAAGTAAGATAACTATATCAAGGGGGGTATCATTATGAAAGGGCTTCACCTGTGCATTCTAAAAGAGATTTTCATATATTTTTATGCATCATAGTTTTTGAATTATCATGCATAATGTCTGTAGTACGGAACCCTCGTTGCGCGAGCCTGACTCGCACTTGGCTGGTTTTTTTCTTCCTTCCCCTCTTTCTGTCCCGTTAGTAATCAGTTATCACCAATTAAAGTGATTGCAATTTCAGTTTCAGACATATATGATCCAGCAGGAGCTCCCAGTCGATATCGCGATTCGGAACAGCACGTGGAATGCGACTGAAATCGTCGACCTACCAGTTATAGGCATCATTGATGTGGATTATGCTCCTGTAAGTATAATAATTAGTATATACCCAGTGGCGTGCAGGTCATAAAGGCACAAATGCACTGCTTACCCCAGTTGTAATGGCTCAATGCATATTTTTCATTATGACCAGCCAGTAAACAGGTTCTCACCTAACTAATGCCTACCCTGACTTCAAACCCTGTGCACGCCACTGTATATCTATCTAAGATCAGTAGGTACCTACCCTTATTAGAAATGCGAAAGTGTGTTTATTTGTTGGTTTGTCCTTCAGTCACGTCGCTACGGAACAACGGATTGACGTCATTTTTTGCATAGATAATGACCTGGAGAGTGACATAGGCTACTTTTTATCCCGGAAAATCAAAGAGTTCCCACGGGATTTCAAAAATCTAATTCCACGCGGATGAAGTCGCGGGTATCAGCTAGTATAATATAATGCTAGCTGATGCCCACGACTTCATCAGAGTCAATTTAGGTTTTTAAAAATCCCGTGGGAACTCTTTGATTTTCCGGGATAAAAGTAGATCTATCTATGTCACTCTCCCAGGTCTTTAACTATACCCATGACAAAAATCACGTCGATCCGATGCTCCGTTGCGACGTGATTAAAGGACAAACCAACAAACCAACAAACAAATACACTTTTGCATTTATAATAGGGGTAGTGATGTTGATAAAAGTTAAAAGAGTACCTACTTACGTAGTTTTTGTTAATTGCAAAGAAAGTATTGAATCGATAAACACAGAAGTGCTAAACACTAAACTTACCCTAGTTGGTCGAGTAAAAAGGAGTTAATTAACTTGTTTCAGAGTTACCTATACAGTTCAGTGCTGACCCTGGCGTCCATATCCGTGTTCCTGCGAGTGAGCTTCGTGCTGAAGCTGGTGATGATGGTGGTGACTCTGATCCTGCACATATCGCTCTTCGCCACCGCTGAAGTCTTCAGCCGGTTTCAGACCATGGATTATGACACTGAGTAAGTTAAATACATAAGTTAAAAACTTAGTACCAATAGTTACTTACTATTCAATACTTAGTATTTTTTTTATTTTTTTATTCATATACAAGTTAGCCCTTGACTGCAATCTCACCTGGTGGTAAGTGATGATGCAGTCTAAGATGATAGCGGGCTAACCTGGAAGGGGTACGGCAGTTTTTATTAAACCCATACCCCTTTGGTTTCTACACGGCATCGTACCGGAACGCTAAATCGCTTGGCGGCACTGCTTTGCCGGTAGGGTGGTAACTAGCCACGGCCGAAGCCTCCCACCAGACCAGACCAGAAATTTAGAAATTATAAAATTCCAAACCCCTGCCAGGAATCGAACCCGGGACCTCCCACTATTAACACCACAGCGCTCACCACTGCGCCAGGGAGGTCGTCAAGATGAGAATGAGTCATGGTTAAGAATAGAGCAAAAGGTCAGCGAAGGAGTCCTTAAGAAGAAACTAAAAGAAGTTTTTATTAAGAACGCCCGCCCTCCCACTCCACCCAAGGAGTGGGAGGGCGGGCGGTGCATTTCGCATGCTGCATGTTGCACCATACAGATTCGAACTGTTTCAGCGGATTATAGCAAATTAAGTTTTTGGTTCTTTGTATATCATGGACTTCCGCAAAGTAAAGTAAATATTTAATTTTACTCGTTTCCACTTTCAGGTTCTCAATGCTACCATACGCAGCAAAGGCTGGGCTGGTTCTAGTATTTTTGGCCGCCTTACTTCACATCCTTGATAGACAGATTGAGTTTACGTCAAGAACAGATTTCCTGTGGAAAGACAAACTGAAGTTTGAACAGGAGGAAGTAGAAACTATGAGAGGGATCAATAAGGTAATTATTATCATCATCATCTACTCATCGTCAGTTCATTACTGAGAACTATAGTCTTCTCTCAGAATGAGAAAGGTTTGGCCAAAATCTACCATGCTCGCCTAATGCGGATTGGCTGACTTCATACACCTTTCAAAACATTATGGACAACTCAGGCATGCAGGCTTTCATAAGGTGTTTTAAAATCATAGATTTATTATAGCAGGCTTAGTAAAACGCATGTAACCTTATTGATAGAGGCAAGCAGTTATTAAAAACTGCGCAGCATGACTTTGCCAATAGCTGGGTAACTAGCCAATAGCCATGGCCGAAGCCTTCCAACAGACCAGACCAGAGACAATTAAGATATTATTATGAATTCCTAACTGCTGCTGCTGCAACCAGGGATGAAAAAATGGGCGACGAAAAATCAAAGAAAAATAATGCTACTTTAGGGCTACCTGCGTCAAGTGCAGTAACATTTGACGCCTGCCAGAGACGTCGAAGTCTCGACGTTTTGTTAGAAGTTCGCTAACTGTCTCTACTGTCGTGAACTTTGTATAGGTCACCAAGACTTTTGGTGATTCATTCGTCAATGTGTTTTTAATTACAGATTCTTCTGGAAAATATCCTCCCGGCTCACGTGGCTCAACACTTTTTGACTTCAGTGGCATCAAAGGTAAGTATTATAGACCTTATACTTATAATCAAAGTCATCTGATGCCCGCGATTTCGTCGGCGTGGATTAAGGTTTTTAAAAATCCCGTAGTTAGGAACTCTTTGATGTTCCGGGATAAAAAGTAGCCTATGTCACTCCCCAGGTGTTTAACTATGCATAAATCAAGTCGATACGTTGTTTCGTTGTCATGTTATTGAAGAACAAACTAAACCAATAAACCACAATGTCGAATTTATAATGAGGGTAGTCATGCAAAAGTGTGTCTGTCGGTCTCCTAGCTTTTCACTTGGGACAGAGATAGCTTGCATATAGCTGAATTACAGACTACCTTATTATCCCGGATCATTGAAGAGTTCCCACAGGATTTAAAAAAAAACCCACGTGGACAAATCTAGTACCTATATTTTTATAGGTGCTTTGCATTCCACGTTTTCAGTGATTCCATGTTGTTCTTCTCACAAATTCAGAAGCCTCGATTATTTTTTAGCAAAATATTTTTTTTTTATTTTTTTTTATTTTTTTTATTAAAATATAATATATTATTAAATTACAAAAAACAAAAATACCAAACTTATTCTAGAACATAAAATCGAAAATATCATCTAAACCACCGCAACGAGGCAGGGTGCCCAAAACGCTGGCAGCGTTACCTCGTTGAATGGCCAGACTAATATGCTGACCGAGGTAACTGCCAGCCCTCCGGTCCCCCGTGGATTCCGCGAGACGGGATGAAAGGTCCTTAAAAAAGGATCTAGCATCCTCGCCCCACGAACCCATGGTCTCCACCCCAAAAGGCACAAATATGAAACTATTTTCTATATTCTCATATTTGCGCCTCTTGGCCCTTTCTGCCTTAGTAGCCGCCGCTCCGGCCGCCACGGAAATAAATATTTAATTATATTTCAGGAAGAGCTATACCACGAGAGGTACTCAAGTATCGCGGTGATGTTCGCCTCGATACCCAACTACAAGGAGTTCTATGACGAGACTGACGTCAACAAGCAGGGGCTCGAGTGTCTTCGGTTGCTCAACGAGATCATCTGCGATTTTGATAAGGTAACCACTATTATAATTAAAATATGCATAACTAGCTTATGCCCGCGACTTCGTCCGCGTGGACTACACAAATTTTAAACCCCTATTTTACACCCTTAGGTTAGATCTTTAACAATGAGATTTTAACATGAGCTTAATAAAATATGTCATACTGCTAATTGCAAAAATATTAACTACAAAACTTCTTTATAGACACTTCAAAACTGACAGATTTTAATACAAATTTAAAACCCCTATTTTACCCCTTTAGGGGTTGCATTTTGAAGAATCCTTTTACGGTCGCCTACGTTATAATTGCTATCTGGATGCCGAATTTCAGCGTGATCCGTCCAGTAGTTTGAGCTGTGCGTTGATAGATCAGTCAGTCAGTCAGTCAGTTAGTCAGTCAGCCACCTTTTCCTTTATATATATATAAAGATATAGATTTGGGCTGTACAGTGAAAAAATCAGCCAAGTGCAAGTCTGCGCACTGAGGGTAAGATTAATTATAGAGCGCACTCTGACTTTACTTAGACTTAAGACAGAGTTAAAACGAGACAGATGTACCTAGGTATATCTTTCACATAAATCTGTCTCGTTTTAACTCAATCTTGAGACTGAGAAAAGTCAAAGTGCGCTCTATAGATCTCACCCTGAGGGTTCCGTACTTGGCTATTCACTTACTATGGAGCTATATCGGATGACAAGTGTCGTCGATATTAATGTTTCATTTATTTTGCAGCTATTACTGAAGCCGAAGTTCAGTAGCATTGAGAAAATCAAGACGATAGGAAGCACCTACATGATAGCATCCGGTCTAAGACCTGGGAAAGAGGAACAAACTGTAAGTATTTGTATTCCTTATCACTCATGAACACAATTTCCAGATACAGTGCGTCAAGGCTCTTTTGGCGCGTGGCCAAAATCGGAACTAACGCCGCCATCTTGTGAAGTGTCACGCTGAAATAATTTTTCACGCAGTTTTTGTTAAATACTAGCTTATGCTCGCGACTTCGTCCGCGTGGACTACAAAATTTCAAAACCCTATTTCACCCCCTTAGGAGTTGAATTTTCAAAAATCCTTTCTTAGCGGATGCCTACGTCATAATAGCTATCTGCATGCCAAATTTCAGCCCGATCCGTCCAGTAGTTTGAGCTGTGCGTTGATAGATCAGTCAGTCAGTCAGTCAGTCAGTCAGTCAGTCAGTCACCTTACCCTTTTATATATATAAGATTAGGGCCGTTCCATATACATAACATCACGATATATCCTGATAATATGCTATGTTAGGAGTTTCCCTGACGGATAAGATCCGAAATGAGGAGGTCCGCAGGAGAACCAGGGTCACTGACATAGTCCAAACTATCAGCAAGCTAAAGTGGCAGTGGGCAGGTCATGCCTGTCGTAGAGGCGATGGCCGTTGGAGCCGGAAAGACCTTGAGTGGAGACCGCGTTTAAGCAAGAGTAGTGTGAGAAGCCCTCCAGCACGATGGACCGACGATATAAAGAGGCTGGCGGGAAGTAGCTGGATGAGGAAGGCTGAGGACCGGGTGTGGTGGCGCTCTTTAGGGAAGGCCTATGTCCAACTGATGATGATGATGATGATATCCTGATAATATAATATACAGCATAAATGTGTCTGCATCTTATAGCTATATTTAGCACTAGGTAAATGTAGTATTTGAGCAGGTAAACATGATAAGTTGCAAGTTCATGGCCTATAAATCGTTTTTATTGTTTTTTCTCGATTTGGAAACAGGGACGCCTTTCACGATTTCTCATTTATTTAAAATTAGATAAAACTTATGCGATATTCGACATTGACAGTTTCAATATATTCTGTAAAATTGAGGAGATTTTATTCGCTGGCAGCCTTTGTTCTACAACTTTAAGATTTTTGATTCTTTTTCAGGACGGCAATAGCAAAGAAGAGCACACGGTTGCTATACTAGTGGAGTTCGCGATCGCACTCATGACAATACTGGACCAAATCAATAGGGAGTCATTCCAGAGGTTTAAGTTGAGGATAGGTAAGATCATTTAATCAGTTTGCCTACGTCTGAAGAATCTATACAATGCTTTATTGGCTTTGAGTCATAGTCAAGTCAAATCAAAGTCAAATTATTTATTCAAAATAGCTATCATTCTTCACTTTTTGATTGACAAGTGTTGGATTTGTGAGATAATGATGTAATAATTATTTTAATTAATAATTTATGACGTAAACTAAAGCTACGAGTAGTCTACCACATTTCTATTGGTAGACTTCACACACCTTTGAGAACATTATGGAGAACTCTCAGGCATGCAGGTTTCCTCGCGATGTTTTCCTTCACCGTTAAAGCAAGTGATATTTATTTATTGCTTAAAACGCACATAACTCCGAAAAGTTAGAGGTGCTATTCCCAACCACTATCTCCATGTATTTCCAGGTTTGAGCCATGGACCAGTGATAGCGGGAGTGGTGGGTGCTCAAAAACCGCAGTACGACATTTGGGGGAACACCGTGAACGTGGCCTCGCGCATGGACTCCACCGGCCTCATGGACAGGATTCACGTCACGGAGGATACTGCCAAGTGAGTCATTGGTTTATTAACGGATTTCGAAAAAAAAACCGGCCAATTGCGTAGCGGGCCACGCGCAGTGTACGGTTCCGTAGTCACAATCCTCGAAAAACAGATATAACATAACTCCTTAACCTGTGAATCCTACTTAGCCATGATAGTTTTCCTTTAAATTGAATATATAAACTACTGCTGTGAATTTTTTCACGTTCCTATATACTACCATTTGGCTGATAGAGAGGGGGGGGGGGGACGACACTTGACTCTAATAAAAATTAGCACTTTAAAACACCATATTTTACAAAGGGATCTAGAAATCGAAAAATGATGTTCCCACACCCACAGTATTTTTAAAAGACCTATTCTACGATACCCCACACTATGGGGCAGACGAGAAAAAAAATCATCCCCACTTTACATGTAGGAAAGCTCCCCAAAAAAAAATATTGATCAAAATTTTATTTTACCACTTTGTCGGCGTGATTAATATTTATACCCATGCCAAATTACAGATTTCTAGCACTAATAGTCTCTGAGATTAACCGAGGACGGACGGACGGACGGACAGACGGACGGACATGGTGAAACTATAAGGGTTCCTTGTTTACTGCGGAATCCTAGAAAGAGGAGGATCTCAATTCGATGTGTATTTTTTTGGCGGTGTTACTCCCAACCTTCTTGAAATCGGATCTGATTCCAATAATTTTGTTTTATTTTTGATTTATTTGTCTGTTAAGACATATCATCAGGTTTATTTAATTTAGGTGAGGTGGTGGTAGGCCAATTTCGTTAAACCTGCATCAAATCACTATTACAATCTCAATTGTTATGATTGGTTGAATGGCTATTCTTGTAGCAACAATGCATTGAAGCCAACAGTGAGCGAGCATCAACCAATCAGAAGTTATTGCGATTGTGACATTGTAACTGTCATTCTACCGCAATCGAGCAGGTGATTAATGTATTCGGAATTCGAAGATGGAGAACGGAACTCCTCAACGATAAACGCTTCTTAAAATTTGAATAGCAAAATCTTTCGGAAGCGTTGTTGCCGTGATCTGATGAAAATGTATATAACAGGGTACAGCCTAGTGCCCATTTCTTTGTTTCATATATTTACATTTATTTTTCAGAGTTCTAATGAATGCCGGGTATACGTGTGAATGCAGAGGACCTACGTTTGTCAAAGGCAAAGGAACTCTCACTACTTACTTCGTGAAAACGCCTAATTACAATTAATTTAATAGGTTTAGTTAGACTTTAGACCTACCTAATTAGATCCACCTGAATAGGTAGGTACTTCCTACTTGAATAATATTATTGATCTATTAGTTTATGATTTAACTAAATAGTAATTAATTTAATAATGTTAGCGTTTGTATTATAATAATATTTTAATTCTTGAACCTAATATGATTATTTTAGAAAATTGACAATTAATTGTTAACTATTTGTTTCTATTTGTTTTTTAACAATTATCGAACTATTCTCAGCAGCTGAAATATTGACTTCTGCTAGTTCAGGTTTTAGTATTATACTATTTATGAAAACCCTATTAGCTAAATATATTATATTTTTTGTATTATTTTTGAATTGGGACTAAGCAACGTACGGGTACCCATATATAACTTCTAGAAGAGAATTTCGCCTACATGTAATTTCACCTTTTAACTGTAGGTACATAAGTATTTAATTATTAAATCTACTAATATATTTTTTTAAATTATAGTTGTAATAAAAAATGTAAATATTTTTAGAATTTTAAATTATACCTATTAAGATAAAAGATAATGCTAACATTAGACGCAAAGCGATTTTTCTAATAATAATTTGCATTTAATACAGTAACAATTAAATTTATTATTAATTTAACTTTTAGTTAAATTATAAGAGGCCTATGAAAAACAATATAAAACTAGGTTTACCTTATATTTTTATAGGATATGTTTACTTAAAATTAATTTTGCTAGGTTTTTATAGTTTTATTTTTTGAGTATTACCTATTTGTTTAAAAATGAATCTGTATTTAAATTAAAATAAAATAAATTGCTCATTACTATCATAATTATTTTATAATTATGTACTGTACATAAAATAATAAGTATTTAAATGTTATCTAACAAAGAAAATGAGAATCTCATTTTTTTGTATAATGTAATTATTAATTTATAGATAAAAAACGTAAAACATTGTTTTTGATGTGTCTACACAAAATACCTAATAAAAATCTCCAAAGTACCTATCTGTCTATGTAACTATGAGCATTATTTTGAAAAGGAATTAAACTATAGTAAAATGGTGTTTATATGATCGATTGTTTTTAATATAATCTACATAACTGACCTACCATTATTGAGAACTTCATTGGTCATTCAGATTTCCTTCACCATTTCTAAAACGCACATAACTCTGAAAAGTTAATATGCCTGTCCAGGATCGAACCCCCGACCCCTCCAAATAAGAACCCAAAGTACTGGGCTATAACGTATATGATTATGATAGAGGATTGATAATATTATGCTTCCATTTCCGCTTATCCGCTATCACCCAACATTTCATAAAACACCCAAAATTTTATTGCATTTATATTGGAAATTGATTTTATCAATTTTATTCAATTACAAATTCACTGCCAATTTCACGCTACCATTTTGAACGTGCATCTCATTTGGAGGGCGGCAGCGAAATGAATTTGAATTTTGAATTTCGAATGCGGATACGAGGCGTTTAATTGGTAATTGCGCCCGACCACCTACGCTCCTCCATTGATTTATATCTCAGTACCGCCTCGGAATATAGAGTATTGTTTATCTATACTTTATTTGGTATGGTGACCTCTATGCGAAATTCATTCGCTTAATTAAATTGCACCAATATGTCTTCGATGAACGTTAAAACTTTAAAAAATATGCCTGTTACGGAAAAAGTTTGAAGATGTGCAAAGTATAAATACCCGGGCATTTCACTGGTCCGTTTAGCAGTTTCTTTATATCTGTCTTTTTAGCAGTTTGTATCCCCCTAAAAATAATCACGTCTCTTATCCATTTTGATTAGGAACAAAAAATATCCTTACCCATCACTGGTTCACAACATATTTTTATTGTAAACGATAACAGCTTGCTAACTATAGTCGATATTTTATTAATTTTATATCTCTGTAGCTCAACGTCTTCTTTAATTTTTAAACTAGCTTATGCCCGCGACTTCATCTGCGTGGACTACACAAACTTCGAACCTTATTTTACCCCCTTTAGGGGTTGAATTTTCAAAAACCCTTTCTTAGCGGATGTCTACGTCATAATAGCTATCTGCATACCAAATTTCAGGCCGATCCGTTCAGTAGTTTGAGCTGTGTGTTGATAAATCAGTCAGTCAGTCAGTCACCTTTCATTTTATATATTTAAATACTTTTTGTTTTGGGAGCTCTACTCAAATACTCTGGGACACTATCTGCAGTCTGTACAGTTCCAGCTTTGCCCAATCTGCGTATTTTTCCTGTAACATGCTTAAAGGGTATGGTCTTAAAAATTACCAATCTGTCATCAAAATGACGACCCCTAATTGAAAATAGTCGCTGATGGAAGGGTTTATCACCATTTTAATCATTCCCCAATAAACAACGGCGTGGCATTTAATGATGCAAATTATAACAATAAATTTTGTTTTCGTACGTGATAATTTTTCATATGTTACGTTTTACATAATAATATGACATACTGACGATGGCATATGGCTATTTTTTGTATATTGACAACCTCTTGTGCAGTGGTAGGGATTCTAGCCTTTCAAGCAAAATTTCTTGGGTTGATTTCCATTCACAAACAATTGGACATGTGAAACTTGTAAAATCAGTATAGTTTTCGGTCAGTCAGTTAGTACTAGTACCTATAGTCCGCGCCAATTAAATAGTCGTTCTTGAAGTTAACCTCAAGACGCATCGCAATAGCATTTTTTAGATGTCAGTGGGGCGCGCGACGCGAGGGAGCGGAGCACACCAGCCCGAGCACCACAGCGCACCCCGCGTTCGCCGCCTGCATTAGTGTGAGTGCTATATCCGTACACAGTACACGTGAAACAATACCTGCGCGAGCTCGCACTTGCATCGTAGGTTAGACGCAACTATTTAACTGCCGGGAATTATACTTAGGTAGTAGGTACCTACCTATTAATAAAAACTCTTTCATTATTTCAACCCATAACGGCTTACTACTGAGCCCGGGTTGGCTCTCATAATGAGAAGTACTTAGGTCCACTAAGATGTTCAAGTTATGATTGGCAGGCTTCAAATAGGTTTGAAAACTTTATGTATGGAAAACTCTCAGGTAGGCAGGTTTGCTTACGATGTTTTCATGCACCGTTAAAGCAAGGGGCATTTAATAAAACGCAACTTGAATACGTAACTGAAAAGAATGCTGAAAAGATATTACTCACTCACGTATTTAGTCGACGTTAGGCCCGGCACGCAGTTTCAACCGCGACGCGTTTGCGAACTGAGTCTCTGTGAAAAAGGACCCCGGATGGGTTCGAAACTAGTCTAGGGCTAACGTCAGTAATCCCTCCTTCTCCTCCTCTTAACTTATGAACTCCTTCTCTAAAATTTCCTAAAATTCTTATTCTAAGCAAAATAGCTTTTGTGATAGAGTTCAATACAATTTGTACACAAAACACTGCACTCTATTTGGTCGAATGGACATTATTCTAAATAATGTAACAAACATGTCAAAATATAGATTAATTACCAGAGTAGTTAACGTGAGAACATTCCCATTGATTTTAATTATACAACTGTTATTATTATAGTCCAAAAGCTGGTGCACTATCAGTCCAAAGTATTTACATCTGTTCAAGTAAATTTTTATAATATGTTGTATAGAAGCAGGCGTTACTTTGCGGAAGTCCATGATATACAATGAACCAAAAGCTTAATTTGCTATAATACACTGAAACAGATCGAATCTGTATGGTGCAACAAGCAGCATGCGAAATGCACCGCCCGCCCTTCCACTGCTAAACATGCAGAAAAAAGCAGCCACCAGGCAAGTAATACGCACCACCACCGCGCAGCACCACAGAAATCCCAAAACACACTCGACGCACGTTTCGCCCCGACACCGGACCATCCTCAGGAGATGTACACATGAGCCTCAATAGCTCAACAGGTAAAGGAGTGGACTCAAAACCGAAAGGTCGACGGTTCAAACCCCGCCCGTTGCACTATTGTCGTACCTACTCCTAGCACAAGCGTGACGCTTAGTTGGAGAGGAAAGGGGAGTATTAGTCACTTAACATGACTAATATTCTGTTTTTTTTTTAAAAAAAAACCTTACAATCCACAATTGCAAAGTGATCACAGTGATCACATTGCAATCACACACATTGTATAAATTTTTATAGTTATCTTTTACTAGCTGATGCCTCGACTTCGTCCGCGTGGAATTAGTTTTTAAAAATCCCGTGGGAACTTATTGATTTTTCGGGATAATAAGTATATCCATGTAAAAAATCAGGTTAATCCGTGGCTCCGTTGCGACGTCATTGAAGGACAAACCAATAAACCAACAAACAAACACACTTTCGCATTTATAACATGGGTAGTGATACTTAATATGGGTAGTGATAGCCGTTACAGGCAAGTGGTTAAGACGTCAACATCGTCTTCAGTGGGTTCAGGTTCGATACCGGGCAATTTTTACAAGGAAAACATCTAACCCCATGTAATATAATGGAAACAGCGCCGAAGGGAGCAATGGTTCTGTAGCATTGGATAATTAGTTCACTGGCTCTTGGCGTACTGATTTTAATAATTATAGAGCTGTTATTATTAATTATGTTTGAACTAATTAACGGTTTGGTTGAATCAATTATAGATTTCAACGTGAGTCATGAAGTGCGTGGAATGTATTGAATTAGATTTGTACCAAATTGGTTGTGGGATATCCGTGTGAGAAAGTTGAGGTCATTTCCAGTACGAAAGGGATGTGTGGCTTACTTATCACTACACCTTGCTACCCCTCACTACCCCAATTATATAAATGCGAAAGTGTGTTTGTTTGTTGGTTTGTTCTTCAATCACGTCGCAACGGAGTAACGGATCGACGTGATTTTTTGCATGGGTATAGTTTAAGATCTGGAGAGATAGACTACTTTCTATCCCAGAAAGTTAAAGAGTTCCCACGGGATTTTTAAAACCTTAATTAAATCCACGTGTACGAAGTCGTAGGGTTAGTGATAAATAAAAATAAAAAAACCATTTATTTCTTCTTTTATTTTACAATAATATGGGATTATTATATAAAATATAAAATAAATAAAATAAAAATTAAATTTAGTACTTACGATAATATTTTTATGAAGAGCCCTTTTTCAAGCCAAGGCCTCCTCCAGAGAAACCCACTTTATCCTGTCTTTGGCTTTGAGCATCCAGTTTCGTCCTACCACTTTTTTGATGTCGTCGTCCCAACGATAATGCGGCCTTCCTCTACCACGTGTGCCTTTTGGTCCTGGCCAGCTCGTGCACCGGTCTAGTTATGATAAGGCTTATCAATCGATTCCAATGGTAAAAGCAACGTTGAGTCGGAACTGAATGGGTGACCTACTTTGGAGATCCGAATTCAACCATTTCGTTTTCTCCTTGCCTCGAATTGCATGTTAAGAATGCTGATGAACTGCTAGGACATGCTTCATGCATTGGGGTTTGGAATTTTATAATTTTCAAAATTTCTAGTTTGGTCTGGTGGGAAGCTTCGACCGTGGCTAGTTACCACCTTCCTGGCAAAGCCGTGCCGCCAGGCTATTTAGCGTTCCGGTACGATGCCGTGTAGAAACCACAGGGGTATGGGTTTGATAATTAAAACTGATATACCCCTTCCAGGTTAGCCCGTTTCCATCTTAGACTATTTTTTTTTGCTATTTATTTATTTTTCAGAATATACAATTTTCTTCGTTTGTTGTAATTTTCTCTGTGAAGATTGTGTCCATCATGAATCGGTTTCTTGTTTGACAGTCACTCAGGAGGTAGGACAGGCTTAGTTATAGTTTTGGACGGCTCTCGCGGTGTGGCTGAATTTCGAGTAGTTGTGTCAGGACTCCATTTCGGCTGCATCATGACTTACCACCCGGTGAGATTGCAGTCATGGGCTAACTTGTATCTCAATATAAAAAAACATAAGGGTAGAAATGTTCATGGTTTCTTGCTGTTCTGATGGTAGAAAGGCGAAGAAGGAACAAGGTTGTAAAGTTCCTGTCCTTAGTCCACTAATGTCCACCTCACTTCATCTTCACTTTATCTGTTGGCTGCATCATGCAAGTTAAATTGCAGCCAAGCGCTAGTCTATAAATTAGAAAAAATAGTTATTTTAATGTGATGGAGATCGAGAAGTCGAACGCTATTCTAAAAATAAGTTATTTCTCTCAAGTGATATATTGAATACTCGCACCATAAAGAGGGCCATAAGTCGTTGGCAATATATCTCAGTCCAGTGGTAAAGTATAACGCGCATTATGACCGGAAGTGAGTCCAGACTCCCAGGGAAGGCACAAAGCGGCTGACTTATTGCGCGCCACTTATTCGGTTATGACGAATCATCTCATATATTATTAGTATTATAATGGTCAAAGAGTATTTTATCCTTGAGTAGTTGCGCAGAAGTGCTATATTATTAACATAACAAATTAAACGGATTTTTTGAATTCAAATTAGATGATGCATGTGATTTCATCCGCAGGATTAAAGTTTTGAAAATGCCATAGGAACTCTGATTTTCCGGAATAAAACTTAGCCAGGACTTACCTACTTACTATTTCAAAAGCTACATGAATAATTAAAAATGTCAGTCAGCATATAGGAAAAAAAATCCTTTCTTAACGGATCTCTACGTCATAATAGCTATCTGCATTCTGCATGCCAAATTGCAGTCCAATCCAGTAGTTTGAGCTGTGCGTTGATAAATCAGTCAGTCAGCTTTTTATTTCATACAATATGTAGATAAGATAATATGCTTGATGCAGTTTGTCATCTAAGATTTTGCAAGGGATCGACCATATTATTAGGCAGAGAACACATGACAGTATAGCTACAAATAAGTATTTTTCGCCAAACTTCTTTCTCTCGTATCCTGATTATAAGATCTGCCTACCTACCTACTAGGCACCTACTTTAAAAGTCATAGCAGATTATGCAGTTTTGATGCCACATTCGCAAAGAAAATCACATCAAAGAATCTTCTTTAACCAGGGATCGTACCGTATTAACATGACGTGTAACCGTGCCTTTATGATATGGGCATAACTAGTCAACTACGAGTATGTTTGACTCAGAGAGTCAAGGACATTGAAGGCATTGTCTTATCAAAATAGGATTCTGCTACTATTTACTTTACCCTTTAATCTATGGTTTCTACTGGGGGTCCAGTACAATACCGCAGGGCGCAACTAGTAATCCAAGATTAACGTGCCTTCTGCGGGCTACCGGTGTTACTTGTTACAATATGGCTTTATTATGTTATTTATAGGTATCTATATTATTATTTCCTAGGATAGCTGTGCTTCGAGTTACCATGTTTTCGAAATGAATCTCAGATTTCTCTTCAATTATATTTTGTGGTGTTTTAGTTCCAGTAAATGTTTTCTGTACACAAATAAATGTCGCGAGCACAAGCTAGTGCTTGGGCTCGCGACTTCGTCCGCGTGGACTACACAAATTTCAAACCACTATTTCACCCCCTTCAAAAATTCTTTCTTCGCGGATGCCTACGTCGTATCTGCATGCCAAATTTCAGCCCGATCCGTCCAGTAGTTTCAGCTGTGCGTTGATAGATCAGTCACTCAGTCAGTCAGTCAGTCACCTTTTCCTTTTATATATTTAGATAAATATAGGTCGTGACAGGTCGAGATGGAAATCGGGGTACGACCCGCATACCCGCTCAGCCCCCGGCTAACCCAGTAAACCTTAAATTTAATAAACCTACTCACGATTATAATATGTTACATACTTACGTGATTCTTCGCGTTATATACCTACTGTAGATTATTTCTTTTAAGTAATTAGTTAATAGCTATCTTCGTTGCAGATAGGCACCGAGGACAAACCTCTGTGGTTTTTTCGGTGTTTTTAGTTTAAGCTTTTATTTGTATGTATTTTTATTTGATAATAAATTAAAAAAAAAAAAAAAAAAAAAAAGTGCGGGATAGCGCGGGTGACGTGCGGGTGTGCAGGGCATCCCCCCGCCTCATAACCCGATTGCCATCTTGACCTGTTGCGTACTATATTCATAGTCTCAAGGCCCATGACTCCGTCTTGACCTAGGTTACACGGAAAAGACTTCGCTGCTGCTGGCTGGCAATAGAACTTCAACAATTTTTTTTTTAAATAATTGTAATACCTACCTAACTGTAAATTATTTACTGCATATCCATATTCCATGTTTGTGCAGGCACTGGCCCCTAAGACACGAGGTTTCCTAGTTTAGGGGTCAGGATTCCAGAGAAATGAACTGTACTGAATTATTAAATAAAGTAGATATTATAAATTGTGTCATACTAGCTTATGCCCGCGCCTTCGTCCGCGTGGACTGCTCAAATTTCGAACCCCTATTTTATCCCTTTAGGGGTTGAATATTCAAAAATCCTTAACGGATGTCTACGTCATTATAGGTATCTGCATGCCAAATTTCAGTCCGATCCTTCCAGTAGTTTGAGCTGTGCGTTGAAAGCTCAACGAGTGCAGGTGTGGAATGAAAACCGAAAGGTCGACGGTTCGGTTGCACTATTGTCGTACCTACTCCTAGCACAAGCTTGACGCTTAGTTGGAGAAGAAAGGGGAATACTAGTCATTTAACATGGCTAATATTCTTATATAAAAAAAGTCAGTCAGTCAGTCACCTTTTTGTTTTATATATTTAGATTATATGTGTTATGTGTGTCTGAATGTGGAGACGCTACGAAATTTATTAGTTAGGGCCATTTAGTTTGGCTCTGACGGTGTTCGATGGTGGTATTTCTTATAGGCCGTTATAGCGCAGAGCAAACCACCCTCTATCAATCATCAACTTTAACTACACTAATTTGATATATTGCTCGTAAATACAACAGTAACCTGTGGTGCCTCTAGTCCACCACAGCCACATGACTAATTGGAAGATCTGAGATCACTTGCGTTGAGCCTAATCGCTTTACTGCCCAGAAAGACGCGCAATAAATAATTTTCTAAGTAAAATTAATTTCACCTGTAGTATAAATTATTTGGCTCGGAAAACGTTGGGTGGAGAGTGTAAATGTCAAAGAAATATATAATAGGTGCATATTTAATTTAATACTGCTCTATGACCTAAGTATTTTTGCTATTTTTGCCGAGTTTCTTGCTGGTTCTTCTCGGTAGGAACGGCATTCCGAACCAGTGGTAAATTAAACTAGTTGACGATTCAAAAGCACTTGTAAAAGTTTACTTGAATAATAATTAATGAGGTCCTAGTTCCTTTTAATTATCTATACGGTATTGATTTTAGTGCGGTCCAAACAAACATAGATACAGTACGCAGCAGAAAATAATGTACATCGGCCTTTAGAATGACACTAGCTTATGCTCGCGACTTCGTCCGCGTCGACTACACAAATTTCACACCCCTATTTCACCCCCTCAAGGGTTGAATTTTCAAAAATCCTTTTTTAGCGGAGTCTATATTTTCAACATACTTGATTTAACTTTATTTATCGTGATAAATCATCATCATTTTCATTTCATGAAAAAAAAAACCAATAAAAAAAATACATCGACATGAATATTAAAATCTCAATACACGCATATCAAAGTTAAATTACCAGTGGAATATATAAAGATGTAACAATAATTCTGTCTGTACGCACGCCGCCGGAGAAAGCTCTGTACTTATTTTTAGGGTTCCGTACACGAAGGGTGATAACGCCTGCTATCCGCTCCGCTGCCCATCCGTCTGTCTTTCAGCGGGATGTATCATGAACCATTATAGGGAAAGAGTTGACATTTTCTCAGTGTGTCTTTTGCCGCTGTACATATAACAAAATAAATTTTACAAAAAAAATAAAAACCGACTTCGATACACAAACACTAAAAATTGAAAAATAATTTAATTTATTACCGAATATATTATGTATATACAAGAGTTAATATAGTTCCATAATAATATTTTTTGGTGCCGGCGGTCTTCGAGTAATCGGGGAACATACATAAAAAATAAAAATAAAAAAAGATTCCGACGAATTGAGAACCTCCCCCTTTTTTTGAAGTCGGTTAATAAATTAAAAAACCAAAGGGGCAAATTTCAAAACGGCCGTCATGCAAATTAAAATAATGTAAACCATCGCACTATGTACTTTTTATTGTTTTTATTTTCGGGATGGCCATTTTGATTTTTATTATTTGTTGTTATAATATTATCAACAATTATAGAAATAACTACGCAACTGAATATTTCAACACTCTACCTAATTTCAGTTCATGAAATACCGCTGACAGACAGATAGACGGACGGATATCGGAGGTTTAGTACCTATTTGGTACCTACCATTAATACTATGTAACCCTAATAAGTATGTTATATCTAAATACGAAGGTACGGAACCCTTTGTGTGCGAATCCCAGTCGGACTTGATCGGTATTTAACTTGTATCCGAGATGAAATACGGCGATCTGAGTGCAGTAAAACACAAAATTAAGTACCATCAATTTAAGCCCAATCATTCAGAGTAATCTGTTCTGGTTCAAAGGAATCAATTGCGGTGGTTGGAAAGCAACGGAGTTGAACCAATTTTTATCCGAATTTCATAAAATGTAGTAGGTACTAGTCATAAAAAATTACAATTTGGTTTCGCAACCTGTGTTTGAAATGTAAATACTTAAATAGGTTTTTAATATCAAGCTTTTTGGTTTTGGCATTGGTTAATTTCATGTTTTACAATTTTTTCCCTGGATAAATGTGGTAATTTTGTCAAATCTTTTCGATGAAGGTTATTGTGTGATAATTTCGGACTTTAATTTATTATGAGAAATAAATTAGTGAGTACTTTCATCTAGATGACCTATATGGCCCATTTTATTTTATGTAAAGCGGTACGGACGAACTTCACGAGCACGATGCCTATCGGAAGTTGCGAGAAGGCATACAATTTCAGATTAAACTGATTTTGCGTTCGAAACGTCTCGAAATTTATTGCATCAGTTATAGTTTACACGGGAGAAATTGCAGTTTAAATAAACTTTCTTTTTGGTCCATTTTTTTGGATTTTGTATTTTGAACTGGTTGCTTTTTTGTTTTAATATAAGTACCTACATAACGGACACAATATTTTCGAATCAAGAACATAATTTTGGAAATCTCTACATGATAATATAAAAGATTTATCGTGAGTCTGTCTAAACTAAGCCACTAATGATAATAATGCTAGGCGGATTCCCAGTTCCATGGCCTAAGCCGTTGGAATTAAAAAGGTGAAATTTTGATTGAGGGTTCTACCTACTCATTGAGAAAGGATTTTTGGAAAGATTTTATTTATTTTTGTGGCATAAAATTAATTTTTGCTTTTCACCGGAAAAACCTGTAATGATCGATAATAATGGAATAGTCATTACGAAGACACCAAAAAAGATTTACTTACTTAATATTAATACAAAAACATTTTGTTATGTCAAAACCCATTCCCGAGCTCATTTTCTCCCACCTCAATAACCTTAATGCAAAAAGTTCAGATCGGATATAAGTGCCTACGTAATATATTTCAGAAATGATCACATTTCCTCATAATTTCAGTAAAATATGATTATCAAAGGGAGCCGAATCGCGTGCCTCCTCCATAGTCATTTACAACCATCTCCTTATTAAAAAGTCCATTTATATTGCAGTTTTGCGAAAACTGTACGTACTCCCATATGTATTAATCATTGAAAGGTTACTTGCATCGCTCCATATCATCATCATCATGATCAACCCATCGCCGGCTCACTGCAGAGCATAGGTCTCCTCTCAGTATGAGAAGGTTTTACAATATTTTTTTTAATTATTATTTTCTACATGAAGTAAAACCAACAACCGTATTTTTTCTTCCACCTAACCCTGGTCAATGGTATAAGTCCCGCGAATTGCTATTGCGCCGGAACCATGTCTCATTAAAATCGAAATAACCTCATTTTGACGTCAGCCGAAATAAAAATATACTTACCATCAGCTCGAAAGTTCAGTCTAGTGCTGTCACTAGAATGACTAGAAACATTTTTTTTCAACAACCATATTTATCTCATCATCATCATCATGATCAACCCATCACCGGCTCACTACAGAGCGCGGGTCTCCTCTCAGAGTGAAAAGGGTTTTGGCCATAGTCTACCACGCTGGCCATGTGCGGATTGGTAGACTTCACACACCTTTGAGAACATTATGGAAAACTCTCAGGCATGCAGGTTTCCTCGTGATGTTTTCCTTCACCGTTAAAGCAAGTGATATTTAATTAATTAAAACGCACATAACTCCGAAAAGTTAGAGGTGCGTGCCCGGGATCGAACCTCCGAGCTCCCAAACAGGAGGTGGACGTCCTAACCACTAGGCTATTACGGCTCTATAACTATATCTGGTGTTACATTGTGGCTAATTCCATTGTACACAATCTCTAAACTAAACTAAAAAGGCACGTCTAAATCGATTGCTATCCCTTTCATAGCGTTGCTTGCGGAAAAGGATAGCACTAGATTTAGGCCTGTCAATTTAGTTTAGTTTAGAGATTGTGTACAAGAGAATCAGCCCCATTGTCTTACATTTATCGTTCTATAAAGGAATTTCCACTTAAATGGAACTTACAGGCTATTTTATAAAAAAGTGGGTTACAAAATTGCATCTTAAAACGCACAGTAAATACATAGTAATTAAAATGTAGCTTTTTTTTTTCTGGTGACAGAAGGGCTGGCTCATTTTTTGCGCAACGGATCAGCCTGGCTGTCCAGCGCGGAAATGCAGCCAGTATTCTTGACACCATTCCACGCGGTCATGATTTATAAAGTAATTAGATATGGCTAGCTAAAAAAAATAATGAGTATATGACTTAATATAACAATAAAATGAAATATTACTAAAAAGCTCCTTTTCAAAGTGCAATAAAGTATATTACACGCGTAAAAATGATGAGAATACAAAATTATAAAAAATAAAAATAAATGTAGCTTAGTAAATTTCTAATTTCTAATAGGTACATTTATAATATTATTTTATAATAAGTATACTAATATATTAGGTATATATATTATAATAATAATTATATTATTGGGTAGTTTTAAAGCACCATCATAACAAAGGTCCAATAACGAAACCCGTGCGTTGCTCTATACCATATTATTTTATTAATCATGGAAAGGTCACTAGTGTCGCTCCATATAAAATGCACTTATAAAAATGTATTATATTATTTAAAAAAAAACCTTTTAAAGGGTCCGTTGCCAATTGTTCTCGCGATATATATCGTTTGGCTGAACGCATTTTTCAGCATTGAAATAAGGTTATTATCTCACACGGGACTCGGCTTAAGTGAATTTATTTGTTCATTCAATAATAAAGTGACTTGAGTTTTTTCTTATTGCGTCCGCTAAAATATAGTACGTCGGTTTGTAAGTGTATCGACATCGATGCATCGTGAATGGAAGCGTCAGTTTGTATCAGTACCCTTATTATAAATGCGAAAGTGTGTTTGTTTGTTGGTTTGCCCTTCAATCACGTCGCAACGGTGCATCGGATTGACGTGATTTTTTGCATGGGTATAGATAAAGACCCATATATTTAATCTTCGATACATACAAAGAGTAATTAGAAAGGCTTTTCATGTTACTTATAAATAGATTTTATTTTTTAACTAGCCTATGCTCGCGCCTTCGTCCGCGTGGACTAC
This sequence comes from Maniola hyperantus, assembly GCF_902806685.2. Lineage (NCBI taxonomy): Eukaryota > Metazoa > Arthropoda > Insecta > Lepidoptera > Nymphalidae > Maniola > Maniola hyperantus. Next base: position 13,182,903 of record NC_048549.1, read on the forward strand.
GCAAATTTCAAACCCCTATTTCATCCCTTCAGGGGTTGAATTTTTAAAAATCCTTTCTTAGCGTATACCTACGTCATAATAGCTATCTGCATGCCAAATTTCAGCCCGATCCGTCCAGTAGTTTGAGCTGTGCATTGATAGATCAGTCAACTTTTCCTTTTTATATATTTAGACTTTGTAAGAGACTGCAAAGATGTCTACTTTACATGCGTATGAAAAGTTGGTAATCCGTGAAAAATGTATTGTAACATAACTCGGCGGCATGGCTTTTACGAGGCTGCCGTCGGCGACGCGCACAGCTGCGACGTCGACGTCGACGTCGACGACATGAGTTGGTTTAACTTGGTCTAGTGGTCATGATAGTTGCCTTCCAGTAAGCATACCTAAAGTCTATATCCGTGGTAATCTGGTTCGTTCCTCAGCATTATGCAACGTATCTCGATCATATTTACGACGCGCCTCGAGGCCCCGCCGTCTCGCTTCTGCGAATAATTGAATCTTGTTAAGATTTCTATTTATTTAACCATAACCAACTATGTGCTAGTGCCGCATAAAAAGACCTATCACTAAATAAGCCAATCCGCACTTGGCCAGCAAAGTCAAAGTCAAATAATTTATTCAAAGTAGATATTACAGTAAACTTTTTAATTGTCAATTGTTGTATTTGTGGACACAGATCTAATAGATATGATATGATATCTCTCGCTCTAGCAGAGATCCTTGACTTGAGAGACTTGAGAAAATTCCTTCTATTTTACGTTCGCTTCGGCTATTGTAACCTTCAAATTGTATAAGTACAATTTTCAAAACAAATCAATTATTTCTTTAAAATACTTGAGTCAACATAACCTCACTTCACGTTGTTTGTCAAGATCTCACTTACAAAAAAATATATTAAAAAAACCGACTTCCAAAACTTCCACTACAAAGTAAAAAATAACTTTTGTTTCTAGATTCATTTATGCTCGCCAGACTTCATTCACTGTCAAAAACAGGCAAAGTGGGTTGCACAAATCAGTTTAATCTTACCTATGGTTAAGTTATTATATAGAGTTATCTATATATATATATATATATACATATATATATATATATATAGAGTTATCTGTCTGTTTCGCTCGCACTTACAGGTCGTAGGTAAGTGCGAGCGAAACAGACAGATAACTCGACGACTCAGTTTAAAATGCATCGACTATAAACCGTCTAAACTATCCTTATAAACTACTTACTTACTGGGTCTTTACTATAATAGATATTATATATGCATATACATATTCGCAAATCCTGTAAAACTAATAGATTACTGTTTATTCCAACGTTGATTAATGTAAAGGACTGTACCTCGCCCCTTTCACGTGGGAATAAAGTTCATTTTGGCATGTTTATTCCGTGGATTAAGTTATAAGGATGATAATAATAATATCTTATATTTTATTTGACTACAATCGCTTCAGGCGCTCTAAAATATTGCTAGTTTAAATCGGATTTAACAGACTGATTTATTTGTCAATGCTACTTAGGTTTCGATCTCGTTTTTAACCGAGATAACAATATTTTAAAGTCTATAAAGTAGACCGTACAACTTTATACAGGTTGTGAACCTTCCGTCTTTGACAACCTCCCTGGCGCAGTGGTAAGCTCTGTTGTCTTATTAGTGTGAGGTCCCGGGTTTGATTCCCGGCAGGGGTTTGAAATTTTATAATATCTTTGGTGGGAGGCTTGGACCGTGGCCAGTTACCACCCTACCGGCAAAGCCGTGCCGCCAAGCGATTTAGCGTTCTGGTACGATGCCGTGTAGAAACCAAAGGGGTGTGGGTTTAATAAAAAAAATCCATACCCCTTCCAGGTTAGCCCGCTTCCATCTTAGACTGCATCATCACTTACCACCAGATGAGATTGCAGTCATGGGCTAACTTGTATCTGAATAAATAAAAAAAAAACAAAAGTCTGGTTGGTTTCAAATTTTCAAAATAAAATAAGGCTTTAATAACAACTTGTACTTGAGTAAAAAAATTGAACTAAAAGTGATATTATTAAATCCCTAATAAGGATTTTCTGAGCCTCATGTATCTACATTTATGACTGTATTGATTTATAAAAATGTCACATTTCTGGGATATAATTCCATAAGAAAATAATTAACAGTTCGATTGAGTTTGATTAATTAATATTCAAATAGGAATCAAACTCCGTTTTTATGGAGAACGCTCTTAAGTCTGGTTGGTTTAAAAAAAAAACCTTTTTTTTACAATAACAATTTCTTACTTAAAGTGTTACTAAATTAAACTAGGAGTAATATTAACTTCCCAATAAGGATTTTCTTAGCCTCATCTCATGTAGGTACATTTATGACTGTATTTATACAAATGACACATTTCTGAGTATAATTCCATAAGGAAATAATTAGCGCAGTTCATAAGGAACTGGCTGCAATGCGTTAATACGAATATTATGTTAATACGTAAGCACCTATCTCATTAATTTGTATAGAGTAATATTCCCATTTTTCATTGACTATTTTTTTAAATTACATTACAAGTTAGCCCTTGACTTTAATTTCACTTGGTGGTAGGTGATGATGCGGTCTGGCGGAAGCGGGCTAACTAATAAGCGGTCACAAAACATAACATTTTGTAAGTCGCTTCATCTAATTTCTCCTTAAAGTTAACAGTTTTCCGCTTTAGGCACTTGTCCCAACGCGCGACGCGCGACACGGAAGCGTTTATTGGCAACTATTTTCTCGCTCAAGAAACGTACCAATGAAACGTTAATAAAAGAGGTAAATTATATCTAATTTAATAAAAGAGGAAATTATTCTATTAAATATACAACAATAAAAGAATATTTGAAAAGATCGCGGACTATGCACATTGCACACTGTTGGCGAGAATTCTCTCCCATTAGTTTATCGCAACGACAAGAGCTATCAAAGAAAAACTCGCTCAGCCACGCTTTCTTGGTAGTCGGTAAATGTATACTACGCGACAGATCGAGATCACCAATCGGGGTATGAGGCGGGGGGACACCCCCCAACACCCGCATGTCACCCGCGTTTGCCCGCACCGGGAAGGTGCAGGGGATGTGCCGGTGTGCAGAGCGTTTCCTCCCCGATTGGAATCTCGATCTGTCGTGACTCGTGCACTATAGGTATGTTTTTTCTACCGGAGCGAATAATCGGATAATCGCCCGTCAAACTCGCATAGCCCAGCGACAAAACTATCCCAAATACACACTCGCTTCTCGTTGCTCGCAAACCCATTTCTAGTTTTTAGCGGAACTCATTTCTCGCTAATCGTCGGCGGTCGGACGAGTGCCTTAGAAGGTAGAGTTATCGTAAAATGCACTGAGAACGGTCGTAGAACAGATTGTACAAAACGTTTCCATTGACGAACAAGTCGGCAATTCGCTTTGACCTCCCAGTTTGACGCCAATGACTCGGAATTTACAAAATGGAAGCCGCAATGGATTATGAGTCTGTTTCCATTATATCGCTCTATTTATTTTTAAAGAAATTTTATTTTATCAAAAAATACTTACTAACTACATTGACTTATATATTACTTCGTATAAACAGGGCCACTGAACAAACAAAATGGCACCGACTCAGTGGTGCTTTAGCACCAATGCAACCTCAGTGACGTCTGGATTTCAAACGGGTCGTTCATTAGTATCTAATAATAATAATAATAAATACACTTTATTTGCACAACCACAAGAAGGATTACATTAAAGAATAAAAAACACAGACAGAAGGAAGATACAAAAGGCGGCCTTATCGCTAATTAGCGATCTCTACCAGGCAACCTTAAAGATTGGAAAGTATAAGGAAAATTAGACTGCAGGTGGTGTGTAATATACTAATAAACATACATTCAAATAACTGATACATACTAATACCTACTGTTTACTTTTTAACCATAGCTACAGACAAACTGTATGGAATCTTCACTTAAATTGTTATCCCCTTTGTAAGTCTGATATATTTGTACGGAATTTGCATGCAGTGTTTACTTTTAAAAGATTTAACATAGTTGTGCATGATAGAAAAACCTATGTATATATTATAGTTAGTAAGTTTTATGTTAAAATCGCTAGTAAACCATTCAATAAAAATAAAATAAAATAAAAAATACATAAACCACTAATACATGTATTAAAAGAGAATCTAAGAGTTGGCGCTGATTTATTTGGTCCCAACACCGTGAAAAATTTTGTTCGCTTGGGTATATCTTGTTATTTTTATCGATGACTAACTAGGTAAAAAGTAGCATATTATGTTCTTCCCTGGGATGCAAGCTATCTCTGTACCTTTAAGATGGACTAATTAAAAGATAGCAGACAGACTGTGTGTCTCACTTTCGCATTAATAATATTACCATGGATTATAAAAATGAACTGCTAAAATATATATCTGTTAATAATACCTTGATAATAACGAATCGACGATAATATGTATAATGACGAAACTTCATCATAATCATCGTCATTATCAACCGATAGTCGCCCACTGCTTGCACTGCCTGAATCCAGCGGCTTGGAGTTTCTCTGCGTGATCAAATCAGAAATGAGGAGATCTGTAGGAGAACTAGAGTAACCGACATAGCTCAAAGTGTGAAGTGGCAATGGGCAGGGCACATAGTTCGTAAAACCGATAGACGTTGGGTTTCCAAAGTGCTCGAATAGCGATTAGGGACTTCGCATCGGAAAGCGCAGCGTTGGAAGACCCCCACTAGGTGGACAGACGACATCAAATGAGTCGCTGGGAACTGAAATATGAAATGAAATAAAAATAATGCGAACAGTCCCAAAGTCGATGTATTCGAGCGAACGAATCGATTCTACGTGTGACATAAACAACATTACCTGTGGCAGAGCGACCGTGAGAAACGATTCTCGCATCGATTCTGGAACAACTACCACGTTGCAATCGTTTAGCTATTGTTGAAGTAAGTGTTGGTACTGTTGGTGTTTGCTGTGTAATATGGGCATAAGCTAAAAGCTTACAGGCTAAAATTTAACAGAGTAAAGACTTGAAAAGTAAACATTTCGACCCTATTCGGAGGCTCCGTGGTACCTCTAACTTTTTGCAGCTATGTGCGTTTTATACAATTATTAAATACTAGCTTATGCTCTTGACTTCGTCCGCGTGGACTACACAAATTTCAAACCCCTATTTCACCCCCTTAGGGGCTGAATTTTCAAAAATCCTTTCTTAGCGGATTCCCAAGTCTTAATTAGCTATCTGCATGCCAAAGTTCAGCCCGATCCGTCCAGTAGTTTCAGCTCAGTCAGATCAGTCAGTCAGTCAGTCAGTCATCTTTTCCTTTTATATATTTAGATTAAAGATTATAAAGTTCTACGCAGCAAAAAGTAATGTACATCGGCCTTTAGAATGACATTTCGACTTTGTAGAGCGTTGTCTCTGTCACTTATATCTAAGTATATTATGACGTTTTGTCGGTCTCAACGACAGAGACAATGCTCTACAAATTTACTATCTCCTTATAAACGTCGATGTACATTATTTTCTGCCGCGTACTGTACTTGCTTTAACGGTGAAAGAAAATATCGTAAGGAAATCTGTAGGCTCTTTCTTAATATATTACCTAGGTACCTACACATTTTATTCACAAGGACCAATGAATGAAAGTTCTAGATCTCATTTCTGTCAACATCTATGACCGCTATTTGACGAGCGTCGACAAATGATTGAGCCTGTCGCCTCTCCGATCCGATAGGGATCTGTACGCTTAGTACGAGATTTTATGTCTCACCAACGTTAATAGTATTCGAGTGTCGAAACACTTCCGCGTTATAGTAAACTGGATCTTAAGTGTCTTGTTTTAAAGCTCAAGTTTGCTTTGTTTTCTGTTGTGCGCTATGGTCCCAAATAAAATGTTATTTATTTATTTATTTAAGTTTGTCTACACATCTGCAGCCAGCGCTCCAAGCGGAAACGTTGTGAAATTAAAATCAGTGGCATTGAATTTTTAACTTCAATTCAAGGCGTTTAGTTAAGTAAAATGTACTTTGACGTTATTGTGTTTCGACTCTCGAATTCTAGCAACGTTGTTTTGTGAGACGTAAAATCTTATACTAAGCGTACTGATCTTTATCAATTCAGATGTTTGACATCTTGAGCGCTCCCACTAAAACATATTGAGAAAGAGCCCGAGAGGGCCAGACCGTCGTTATTTTATAAAAGCTGAAAATGTCTTTGCGTATTGTCCCCAACACAGGCTTTGGCAGATAACAGGTAACAAAGACGTATAAAATCTTTCTTCTAAGTCTAATGTCCTTTTTCCTCCTTTTATTTGTATATCTTGAGTGTTTGGCAGTGAGTTGCCATGCCTTGATACTAAGAGTTTGGCAATGCATGACGTGATTCCTAATACAATTCCGCAGAAAAACAATTATTATAGAGAACGAGCCAGCGCGTGCGTAATAAAGGTGTTGAAAATTCTTGCATCAAAGAATAAAGTCTAATTTTTTATATTTTCTTCGGAATAGCACGTCAGGCATTGCCAGACACTTAATATCGTGGCATCCCCCTGCCAAACCCTCAAACTTTATTTAAATTCTGGCCTGTTATTTCCCAAAGCCATGATCCAAACTTCATAGTCGCTGATCGTTCCTTCCTATGTTGGGGACAGTGTGCATAGAAACTTTCAGCTTTTATATAATAACGAAGGTCTGGCCCTCCCGGGCTCTCTCTTTATATTGGTTATAGTTCCCTTCGGCTCCCACATAGATTTGAATTTTGATCTCGAACTCGTTTACAATCATCAAGTTAGGTTCGGGCTCGCGACTGCGCGCTAAAATCACGGGTTTTAACATCTAAAAATTAAATTTAAAACTGTGTCTGTCCTTTTCATATTACATAGTAACTAGTAAGATTTAGTTGTGCTCAGAATCAGTACAATTATTGACCGGTAACCACACAAAAAATCTATTTTATTTCAATTAAAAATAATCTTTATTAAAATGGGACGAACATCTTAGCAACAATCCACCGCTTCTTCGGAATGTTGCTTCTAACGACAAGAACCGCCAAGAAGCACGATGGTTGCATTTTTCAAAAATATTTCATTTAATTTTATTCCGTAATGAAGTCGCGTGCTTCTACTTAGCATTAGATAAAAATAACTTAAATTTTCTTGACGCACTTTCGCTAGCAAGAAACATCGGTCAAGTGCGAGTCGGACACGAACGGTTCCGCACCATCGTACAAAAATGACACTTTTTGTTACAACGAATCTCAAACTAGTATAATATTATGTTCGCTCCAACAATTACCTAAACTACACTGCCAGTTAAACACGCAGAGCGCCATCTATGACGTGATTTAGTAAACATATTATTCAGTTGTGAACACTAATTTTTAATTTATTTTTGTGATGTATCTAATCATAAAAATCACGGTTTCCTTTACTTGTGCCATTAAGACAAATTTCATGATTCTAGGTTAACAGAAAGTACCCTATAGGTTTTGAATCGCTTGACGGGTCTTGAGTCTTGACTGATACGACAAACAGATGGGCAACGAAGTTGGGGTTGGGGAAGTAAGGGTTCCTTTTGAGGTACGGAACCCTAAAAAGTCTTTAGTGCTTTAACTATGTCTGTAGAATGCAACCTACAATTATCGCTTGAAGACTCCACTCCACAATGCTTGTTAGAGGGCCGGCTGGCTTTCTAAGGGTTCTAAGAAGCAGTTTAATTAAAAAAATATCTGTATCGATTGCAATTAGTTTCAAACGGCGTTACGGGCGGTCATCTTCATAGCTCCTTACGGTAAAGAGTGATTCACACTGGTAGAGATCCAAGCGTTTTTTTAACCGCTAAAGAATACGTTATTTTACACCAAGCGAGGAAAAATGTATAAACAAGATAGTATTAGCAATAAACAATCGATTCGCGCTTATGCGTTATGCGTGCGAATAAAGCTAATAAACATAGACGAATGGACCCCCCACACTTCGTCGTATGCGGCCGGATAGTGCGAATAACAAATAACACAACGAAGTGTGGTTCCGCCATTAGATTCAGTTCATAAAATTATATAATGAATTTTATAATTCATTTTTAAAGAATCCCTTTTTTATGTGTTCTACAAATATGCAAAATGTATGATACCGTTTCCGCCATGTTAATACCGACTATGACGTCACATGTATGAAATTAAAAATGAATGAGCAAACAAGCAGGTGGGTCACCTGAGGTGGGCCGCCCTTGAACATTTGCAGCACTAGAGGTACCGCCAATGTGTTGCCCGTCTTTCAGGAGTTTGTTGATCCGTCCCTTGTATAATCCCATGTCAAAATCTAGTAGAAACACCGCCGAAGGGAGTTAGCTGGTTTCACAGTTCGCATGTGCAGATTTATCGGTGAACGAGTGTTAAACACTGTTCGTCTGGTGAGACTTTTACAGTATTACCTATGTCAGCAACACTGACTAAATTACTAGGTATTTTTAGCTAATTTTAAAGAATTGGTTTGAATTCAAAGTATTGATCAAGATTATCAATTTATTTATTGAAAGTTAGTTTAATGAATTTGACATTGTTTGACTCATCCGATGTCACGCGATTTGTGGCGGGCAGCCATTTTGAATCAATTTGTATAAATACCGGTGTTTGGCCCTTTTGAAGGCAGTCTCGCTCTGACTCGAGACTCAACGACTATTAAATACTTTTTGTGTTTAGGTCGTTATTTCAATCAAGTGGTTGAAATAGCATTTATTCCCCGATAAAGTTAATATTTCAGTTAGGTTAGTCTAAAGACTAAAACTCTCGACAAGCCTCTAAGCGTTGTGATCCATCTCCGCGCGCAAGTTTAATATGGGAGGACATTTTAACTAAACTCATCTAAAAATACTCAATAATTCGCCTGCTTTTCTGACTGACTCTTTTACCTATGTCCCTCTCTACCCGCAAGTCCTTGATTAGACACAGAGAGGGACAAGAAATTCTCTAAATAAACCACGCTCGTGATCTGCTACGTGAAATCTCGCAGAACAGAACTAATGAAGCGTACGGAATGGTACGGAATTTGACTAATGACTTTTCATAACGAAGTGCTTTCACCGCTGTCACCATCAAATCAACCAATCACAACAACTACTATTGGATAGTCATAGATATTTTCGAGCTAATAGTATTCATGTAATTTTGTCATGATCTGGCCCTTGTATAACCCCATGTCGAATCTATTGGAAATACCGCCGAAGGGAGTTGGTTTCACCATCGCATGTGCAGATTTATCTGTGAGGCAGCTCAGTTCGGTGCTTTCTTCATACAAACGTAGGAGGGAAAATACAACAATATTCGATATTGTACGCACAAAACTAAGAATTATATCGATTTATCTCGTCTTTATCTAGGTTCAATGATATCTAAAACATTGAAAAAAATATTGATTTAAAAGTTAGGAGCCTCAAAAGATTCCTATTTTAACACTAAATTTATGACAACTTTGGGCGTAAATAAATAAGATTAGGGATATGAAAATTCTAAAACAATTTATCATTACACGTAGTTTATTTATTCATTAGTTGAAATAACTTTACTTTGCAAACCTAAATTCAGTAGTTTTTTCTCAAAAATACTTTTCCCAAACTACTGTTCAACCCTTTTCAAGCGCTTGATTTCGGTTAAAATAATCATGCCTCTCACCCCAAAACATTAGACACCGCGCGGGTGGCGGAGGGAAGGGCCAGCCCAGCGGCGCGCGGCTGCGCGTGTAATATTGTGGTTTCTATGACGACGAATGTTGTTATTGATATGTTTTCAAAAATAAAAGTCGTAATTATTTTATAAAATTACTTTATATTTATTAATAAGTTAATTCGTTTATTCCTCTCATAATTCAGTGGCTATGCAAATGTGTAGAAGATTGAGTAGAGTCAATAAGTCCTTCAAATACTTATTGCATTTTGTACATTGACCTCTGGAATTTGAACTTTGGACACCAATTTTATTCATTGGTTTATTGACCTGACTTTATTGTTGAGGTTCTAGTAGGGATACCTACTCGTGTGGTCCTAGTACAATAGGTAAGTAACTTTGTTGAGTTATTTATTTTATCTAATTTAAAAAAAACCGGCCAAGTGCGAGTCAGACTCGCGCACCAAGGGTTCCGTACTCAGGTATTTTTTTGACATTTTGCTCCATAAATCAAAAACTATTTTGCATAAAAATAAATAAAAATGTGTTTTAGAATACACAAGTAAAGCCCTTTCATATAATACCCCACTTGGTATACTTATCATACAATGAAAATTGAAAATACTAATTATTTTTTTCATTAACACACTTTAATTTTTTTTTGTATGTTGTAATCATAAATCTACGGTTTTCGGATTTATTCCTTTACTTGTGCTCTAAGACCTACGTACCTACTAAATTTCATGATTCTGGGTCAACGGGAAGTACCCTATAGGTTTGTGTGACAGATACGACAGACAGACGGAGAGACGGACAGACAGACAGACACCGAAGTGATTCTAAGGGCCCTTTTTTTCCTTTTACAGTACGGAACCCTAAAAAGGTACCTGTATATTATGTATAATAATATAGGTAGGTAGGTACCTACCTGTGGTGGTATTTCTTTGTATTTTTAGGGTTCCGTACCTCAGCAGGAAAAACGGAACCCTCTGTCTGTCTGTCTGTCTGTCCGTCCGTTCGTCCGTCCGTCCGTCCGTCGGTCCGTCTGTCAGTCCGTCTGTCCGTCTGTTCGTCTGTCCTCCTGTCCATCTGTCCATCTGTCCGTCTGTCTGTCTGTCGGTAGGTAGGTAGGTACCTACCTGGTGGTTTTTCTTTGTATTTTTAGGGTTCCGTACCTCAGAAGGAAAAAACGGAACCCTATGTCTGTCTGTCTGCCTGTCCGTCCATCCGTCCGTCCATCGGTGCGTCTGTCGGTCCGTCTGTCCGTCCGTCCGTCGTATCTGTCACACAAACCTATAGGGTACTTCCCGTTGACCCAGAATCATGAAATTTAGTAGGTACGTAGGTCTTAGAGCACAAGTAAAGGAATAACCGTCTAAATAACTGTCCGTCTATCTGTCTGTCTGTCTGTCTGTCCGTCTTACAAATAAAGTACGCAACGTTTCGTACAAATAGTACTTTTTATTTTATTTTATTCAGATACAAGTTAGCTCTTGACTGCAATCTCACCTGGTGGTAAGTGACGATACAGTCTTGCTTACGGCTATTTCGGATCGGGAATTCTTGGATTCAGATTAAATGCAGTGCAAAAAGAGCCAAAGGCTTATATATTATGTCAAATTATTATCATTAGGATTCCGTGCCTCAAAAGGAAAAAGGAACCCTTATAGGATCAGTTTGTTGTCTGTCTGTCTGTCTATCTGTCAGTCTGTCAGTGTGTCTGTCAAGATACCTGTACGGTACTTCCCATTGACCTAGAATGATAAAATTTGGCAGGTAGGTAGATCTTATAACACACGTAAGGGGAAAAATCTGAAAAGAATGAATTGGTGGTTACATCACAAAAAATAAATAAAAATGTGTTCATTAACAAATAGTTAGTATTTTCAACTTTCAAGTAAGATTAGTAAACCAAGTGGGGTATCATATAAAAGGACCTTACTTGTACATCAAAAAATTTTTACAAAAAAAATAAAAACCGACTTCGTTACATAAACACTAAAAATTGAAAAATAATTTAATTTATTACCGAATATATTATGTATACAAGAGTTAATATAGTTCCATAATAATACTTTTTGGTGCCGGTGCCAATTAGCTTTAGCTGCGCGAATCGTCTAGACTTCATAATTTTATGGGACTCCACAATGGCACCTCATTGGCACCGACCCCAAAAAATATTATTATGGAACTATATTAACTCTTGTATACATAATATATTCGGTAATAAATTAAATTATTTTTCAATTTTTAGTGTTTATGTAACGAAGTCGGTTTTTATTTTTTTTGTAAAAATTTTTTATTTCACAATTTTTAGTGGCCCCATGGAATTATGCTATGACTGGTTAAAAATCTACTGTTTACTAAGCTATTACACTGATCGCGAGCAATTTACTCTTATCCGTTGAGGAGTTCCAGTATCTATCTTCGAAAATGTTCATCAGATCTTCACCAAATTGAAATGGGACCAACTTTGAAGTATACCCTTTCAAACAAAAAAAGAATTTTCAAAATCGGTCCAGGCGTTTTTGAGTAATCGGGGAACATACATAAAAAAAAAAAAAAAAAAAAAAAAAAAAAAAAAAAAAAAAAAAAAAAAAAAAAAAAAAAAAAATCCGACGAATTGAGAACCTCCTCCTTTTTTTGAAGTCGGTTAAAAACAGATTTTATTTATTTTTATCCATACCTACTAATATTATAAATGCGAAAGTGTATCTGTCTATCTGTCCGTCTGTCTGTCTGCTAGCTTTTCACAGCTCATCCATTTAACCAATTTTGATGAAATTTGGTACAAAAATAGCTTGCACCCCGGGGAAGGACATAGGCTACTTTTATGAGGAATTAGATTTAGTGGATACCGCTATTTTTCTGGAAATAACGTTAGATGCGAAACTTCAATGGGGCTCTCATATAAATAACTTATCGAACAGACAGTTCTGCCGCATATGCGGTAAAAAAGATTCGCCAGTTGACAGACATAGAAACGGCGAGACTAGTATATTTTAGTTACTTTCACAGCATTATGTCATATGGCATATTATTAGAAAAGAAAAAGAAAGAAAAGAAAAAACTTTTATTTTTTAAAGCTGTACCACACATAGTAACTACGTACCACACGTAAACTAATTGAAAAATCCTATTACATTGTAAAGGATTATTTAAATGATAAGCAAGCTTAGGAATGAGTTGCTCGGCTTTGTGATAGTTCTAATAAGTTTAAATTATGATTTTGTAAAGTGGTGATAATAAAAAGAATACCCGGCTGAGTTAGCTGTGGGCTGTTCTCAGTCTTGGGCGCGTTTGGAACCCTCGTAGCGTTTGCGAAATAATTATCATCACTATATTTTACAAATCCAACACCTGACAATCGAAAAGAGTAATTTATTACCTATTTTGAACAAATCATTTGACTTTGACTTTTGATCCCGGAAAATCAAAGAGTTCCCAAGGGATTTTTAAAAAACTTAAATCCACGCGGACGAAGTTGCGGGCATTACCTCATCATCATCATGATCAACCCATCGCCGGCTCACTACTGAGCACGGGTCTACTCTCAGAGTGAGAAGGGTTTTGGCCATAGTCTACCACGCTGGCCATGTGCGGATTGGTAGAATTCACAGACCTTTGAGAACATTATGGAGAACTCTCAGGCATGCAGGTTTCCTCACGATGTATTCCTTTACCGTTAAAGCAAGTGATATTTAATTAATTAAAACGCGTATAACTCCGAAAAGTTAGAGGTGCGTGCCCGGGATCGAACCCCCGACCTCCGTTTAGAGTAACAATGTGACTCGACGGGAATTTTATTTGACTGAATATGCACTTTTCCGGGATGCTGAATTTGATAATGACATTTATTTTCAAATCCAAAATAGCAGACATGCACTTTTCACAAAAAATATAAATAGGTGTCGTTTTCAGGGTTTCCAGGATGCTGGTTTTGATAATGACATTAATTTTTAATCTAAGATGGCGGGCCAGCACTTTTTACAAAAAATAGACGTTAGTGTCGTTTTCAAGGTTCTCCAGGATGGTGAATTTGATGATGACATTTATTTATTTTTAATAAATACTTATATATTATACTTCTATTTTAGTGGATCACGGGATTTTCTTTGGCAAGGAAACGACAAAGCAAAAAATCGAATTGAATTAGATTATGATACTATCACACCGTACCATTTAGAGCCAGCTTCTGAAAGTTTGACACTGTGTTTGTAAGTTGATATTATTTAGATACTAGCTAAAGGCCCCGCGACTTCGTCCGCATGGATTTCACATTTTTCAAATCCTGCGGGAACTCTTTGATTTTCCGGGATAAAAAGTAGCCTATGTGTTAATCCAGTTAAGAATCTATCTCCATTCTAAATTTCATTCAAATCCGTTCAGCCGTTTTTGCGTGATTGAGTAACAAACATCCAAGCATCTACACTTTCACATTTATAATTTCACTAACTGCCCTGGCGAACTTCGTTCCGCCTAACAGTCGATTCAAATTTTTTAAATTTTTCTCTCCGTAAGAACCATCCTCGTACTTCAAGGAATACCTATTATAAAAAAAGAATTAGCGAAATCGGTTCAGCTGTTCTCGAGATTTGCGATGACATTTAGTGATTCATTTTTATATTATAGACTAGCTTATGCTCGCGACTTCGTCCGCGTGGGCTACACAAAATTTCGAACCCCTATTTCACCCCCTCCAGAGTTGAATTTTCAAAAATCCTTTCTTAGCGGATGCCTACGTCATAATAGCTATCTGCATGCCAAATTTCAGCACGATCCGTCCAGTAGTTTGAGCTGTGCGTTGATAGATCAGTCAGTCAGTCAGTCAGTCAGTCAATCACCTTTTTCTTTTATATATTTAGATTAGGATAATATAATTATTATGTTACTAGCTGCCCCGACGAACTTCGTACCGCCTACAGTCGATTCTTTTTCAGGAATTTTTTTAAATTTTTCTCTCCATAAGAACCATCCCCGTACTTCAAGGAATATTATCAAAAAGAATTAGCGAAATCGGTGCAGCTGTTCTCGAGATTTGCGATCAGCAACACATTCAGCGATTCATTTTTATATAATACTAGCTGATGCCCGCGACTTCGTCCGCGTGGATGTAGGTTTTCAAAAGCCCATGGAACTCTTTTTATTTTCCGGGATAAAAGAAGGCAGGTCATGCCTGTCGTAGAGGTGATGGCCGTTGGAGCCGGAAAGTCCTTGAGTGGAGACCGCGTAGGTAGGCAAGCATAGTGTGGGACGCCCTCCAGCACGATAGACTGACGATATAAAGAGGCTGGCGGGAAGTGGCTGGATGAGGAAGGCTGAGGACCGGGTGTGGTGGCGCTCTTTAGGGAAGGCCTATGTCCAACAGTGGACGTCCGCAGGCTGATGATGATGGAAAAAAATCACGTTGATCCGTTGCACCCCCCACACGTCCCTATCCGCCTTCTCCTGTCTCGCTGGCGAATAAGTTTGGAATAGAATAGGGTTTTGATGGAGTGCGTGGATTTTTGTGAACGGAGTTCAATCATGTAGTCGTGGTTTGGTACAATAGTAAATGGTACAATATTAATTCACCATCAACAGTTCCTAAAAACCCATAGATTAGGAGTGCAGTACCCTGCAGCATCAGTATTGAAGAATTGGAACTTGAAGTTCAATAATGGTATATATGTTTGGCATCTACAATATTATTTCACAATCAACAGTGGCTTAGGAATGCAATATCCTGCATCATCAGGGTTGAAGAGTTGGGATCTGGAGTTGAATCATGAAGTCGTTGCTTGGTAGGTACGTAAGCCAGAGATAGTTTATTCTAAGCGTAACTTTTATACCAATTCAACATCGACTATTCTTTGAAAAGAGCAACCGCCGAGTTTCTTGCTGGTTCTCCTCGGTAGGAAAGGCATTCCGAACCAGTGGTAGATGCATTCATTATGAACACTTCCTGATAACTCAGGCGGGCAGTAACCCTGCAGCATCAGGATTAAGGAGTTGAATCTAAATTTTGTATGTGACCACCACGAAAACTTTTTTTGTTGATTTAAAAAAAATTGGAAATCGGTCCAGAAACATCGAAAAAATCGATGTAGAAAAAAAGAACCACCTCCTTTTGACAGTCGGTTAAAAACCGATGACCTTGAAATATTTACGGAACAATCTTTAAAATATCCCCTTCTAACAAAAAAAGAATGAATGAAATCGGACTACGCGTTAATGAATTACAACTCAGTATACATTTTAACTTTCATCCCCTCTCCTACGGGAACCATGCTGAATTTCGGGATAAAAAGTATCCTCTATTCTTCCTCATAGTATGACCTCAAATCGTACCAAGTTTCATTGGAATCCATTCAGTAGTTTCAGCGTGATGCGCGGCCGTGATACAGACAGACAGACATACAGACAGACAGACAGACAGACAGACAGACAGACAGACAGATAGACAGACAGACAAAAATGAAAAAAATTACAGTTTTGGGTTCAGTATCGATTATAGAGTGCCCTCGAAAAAAAAATTTCAAAATATCTTCAATGTACAGAATTTGACCTGTTACAGTTTTATTATAAGTATTGATAGAGATAGAGATTACTATTTCTGTCAGATTTATCAATGCTGAATTATGTTGTATTTTAGTGATCAAGACATTCCTTTTAGAAGAAAACAAGGAAAATAACATGAATGTGCCCAATATACGTACCACTGAAATCCAACATTATGCTGCAACATTCAATTCCGTACTAAATATTGAAAGGTCTACCATACCATACTTGTAAGTTGTTATGCTATGTTTTTGCATACATTCTATATAGATAATACTCACAATATATTTATGTTGATTGTATGTTTATTAATTCCAGAAATGAAATGGAGAGCTTCAATAGTTCTGCGTCGAATCTTTCTCTAATCATCATCAATCAATCATCTAATGTGACTGTTGAAACAGAAATGATACATATTGTGTTTATGTGTGTAGTGGGCTTTTAGAGAGAAATTGAATTGTACCTACTACTTATAAAAATAAAATTTTCATTTTGAGATCAAAGTGGAATTTATTTTGACTTTTTTATACACAAGTATATATAGTTTTTAGTCGCTACTAATAGATAAATAAGTGTAGGCCAACAAAAGTTATTTTCACAGACAAACGAATGTGTAATCATCTGTTCCTAATAGGTAATCCGCCAGCACAGAGAATTCAAACTCCTAGAGTACGCATATACAAGGTTTTACATGAAAACAAAATCGTAAAATTTTGGCGGGGGACAGGGGAGAATGCTTGTGATTGGTGGACTGACTAATCAAACAATGTGCGGAATGAGGGTACCGAACGTGCGGTGGGTGATGATTCATTTAAAATTCCGTGGGATCACCACGATAGAGCAATGCAATCCTTAGGTACAGCATCAGGGTCGAGAAGTGGGTCTTCGAGTTCAATGATAAAGTCTTTACATGGTAGATATAGGTACCTACGCCAATATCAATTTATAAACCGACAGTTTCAAAATCCAATAAGTTTTGGTGGTCATGTCCCCTGCAGACAATCAGGATTGAGGAGTTGAATTCCAAATTTTAATATAGGACAATGTTGCAAAGTTTCTTTATCAATTAAAAAAAATACGCAAATCGGTACGCAAATTCTCGGAGATTTCTGTGTACATAGGTAGAAAACACAACTCCTTTTTTAAAGTCGGTTAAAAAGTATCCTATGTTAATCCTCTACTTGTCTGTAAAAGTCCCGTCAAATAGGTTTCTGCCGTTCCGAAGATTAGCCCGTTCAAACAGACAGACAGACAGACAGTTTTTAAAAACGTTTGATTCAGCTGTTATGGTATAGTTCAAATAACAATATTATGAGCTTGCGGTAGTTATTTCGAAATTACAGACAGACACTTCATAGAAGTATGGATTTCTATAATATATATCGAGTTGTTTATACACGCTAGGTAGAGGTAGTAGTTACCTAATAGGTATGTATGTAAGTGAGATTTTATAGTATTCATCAAAAGCTAAGTAGGTAATCCTTATCATTCAAAAAAATTAAAAAAAATTATTTCAGTAGGTAAAACAATTTTCCATAGTGCGTAGTAATTGGGGACCATCCCAGTAACTGTTTTAGTATTGCTACGAGTATTCGTGGCCGGCGACCCCGCTCTTGCCATAAAAATATCTTATACATAATAATTGAAATAAGTATTCTTCATAAATCATATAGTTACTTAAAATTCATCGGTGACACCTGTCCAACTGCTATCTGTGTGCCATCATCCAGTATATCCGGACGCTCTGACTCTCTGGACTGCTCATCATGTAGTCTATCTCTTTTCTATCACAATGTTAGGTGAAATAGCATAACAGGCTACCCCACGTGGGCCGACTAGTTCGGACGTGCATCCTTGCGTAGCCTTAATACTTTAAACCGCACATAACTTTGTAAAGTTTCGGTCCAATAGTTTAGCAGCTACAGTGGAACACATAAAATAGTTACAAACATACATAATACATACATAGACTGCTAAAAACATTATCCTTCCTTTTGGCTTTGCCTTATTCGTAAAAAGGAAGTCACTGCCAAAATTCCACGTATTAACTCCAGCAGTTGATAGATTAGTATTTTTGTATACCTATATATATATATAAAAAGGGTTTCGCACAATCGTACAAGAAATAACACTTCAATTTATTTATTTAATTTTATGGCGGTCATTTTTAAATTTTATTATTTCTTATTATCGCGCCATAGAAATACACATTCTGTGAAAATTTCTACTCTAGAGATATTACGGTTGATGTGAAACATCCCGCTGACAGACAGACGGATGGACGGACAGCGAAGGCTTAGTAATTGGGTCCCGTTGGAACCCTTCTGGTATGGAACCATAAAAATGTTTAAAAGTATACTCACGATAAACCCCTTCTGCTAGTCTCTTCTTGACAGCTGGTTTGATCCTTGGCCGGCCGTTACTGTGGAGCCCCCTACCGGTAATGAAGAACAGCGTATGGAATTTGACGCTGTTCCTATCCTGCAGTTCCCTCAACTTCTGTATGTGCGTATCGATGAACAGATCCACGGACTCCTTAGCTTCACCTACCCTCAGGTAGTGCAGGTCTATTGTTGCGTTGTCAGAAGAATTGGCTGCGTGAACCTTTTAAAAAGGGGATAATTATATTACAGCCTCAATGGCACCGATTCTGTTATCTTTCTCTAAACTAAATTTAGAGTATCTGCATCTTTATCCTTTTAATATTGCTAAAACGGGACGGAATATGAATTTTACATTTGAAGATACTAAATTTTAGTGCGCGCTACAAATTTAAACAATAGGCTCGCGACTTGACGCGAGTTTGACGGCTCTAAATTAAATTTATAACTGTCAAACTGTGTCTGTCTTTTTCATATTACATTAGTAAGAAGAGGATGCAAATACTCTAAAATTTACGTGTGCTCACGCTCAGTATCAGTACCAATAGCTCAGCGGCGAAGGGGAATATTAGTCATAATGAACATGGCTAATATTCTTTAAAAAAATCATCATTCACGATCAACCCATCACTGGCTCACTACTGAGAACGAGTCTAAACCGTGGAAGTAAGTTTGGTTATAAGTTATACTTTAAAAGAGTGAATTGTATACCTACTAAGTTAATTTGCTCAATAGCTCAACTCGAGTCGATTCGACCAATTTATTTACCATAAACAAAATTTTACCAAAAAATGAGCCTCACAATTTGTTATTTCATAATTAAGTTGCTCGAAATGTATCGACATGATCATGATCAACCCATCAACGACTCACTACAGAGCACGGGTCTCCTCTCAGAGTGAGAAGGGTTTGTCCATAGTCCACCACGCTGGCCAATTGCGGATTGGCAGACTTCACACCTTTGAGAAGATTGGAAGAACTTTCAGGCATGCAGGTTTCTCACGATTTCTTCCTTCACCGTTAAAGCAAGTGATATTTAATTACTTAAAACGCATATAACTCTGAAAAGTTCGAAGTACGTGCCTGGGATCTGACCCCTGACCTCCGATATGGAGGCAGACATCCTTACCACTAGGCTATCATAGCTTTTTAATAGGAGGCAATAATTAATTAAACAGGAGAACCAGAGTAACCGATGTACATAGCTCAATGAGTTGCAAAGCTGAAGTGGATTGCCCATTAGGGCAGGGCAGATAGTTTGAAAAACCGATAGATTGGGGTCCCAAGGTGCTAGCATCTGCTATAGTCGACGCATTTTAAACTGAGTCGTCGAATTATCTGTCTGTTTCACTCGCACTTACCTACGACCTGTAAGTGCGAGCGAAACAGACAGATAACTCGACGACTCAGTTTAAAATGCGTCGACTATAGGTGCATCGGAAAGCGCAGCGTTGCAAGACCCTTCGCTAGGTGGACAGACGACATCGGACGAGTCGCAGGGAGCCGCTAAATTTAGGCGGCGCAAGACCGTGGCGTGTGAAAGTCGCAACGAGATACCTAAGTCCAGCACTGGAGGTCTATCGATTGATGATGATGATGATGATGATATAACTTACTTGCATAAGTGTGGCAGCTGCCATGCTATTGGCCAGTTCATATTTTTCCTTGTGATAAGCTGCGATCCCGTTGTAATAGGTGGCGACTTGTGTAATGCCCCGCCTTATGTACTCTTCAGCTTTTTGGTAATTCCTGAAGATATAAATAAATTTATTTAAAAATACCCTCCGACGAAGTCGCGTTCGTCAGCTAGTGGTGCTATAACTTACCTTTTTGCAGTCATTTTAATTTTAGTTTTAATATATGTATAAAATCTTTTGAAAAAAAACAGTTTCATTTACAATTTCTTATTTTTTATCTCTCTCTAAAATGTTTAGGTAAAATACGCACAGCATATTTTATGCTCATACTGTACGGGAAACAAAACCCAATACCGCACTAGCGTAAACAACTAGACTCCCCCGCAATCTCGCCTCACTTACACATACCACAAATCAGATTGAAAATCGCTTTCTGCGCAAGTATATGGTCAGCCGTCTCCTCATGTAAAATACACTTACATGTTTCTCGACTGCAAGTGTTTTCAGCCTCATCGCGGTATTGCTGCACGACCGACATGTCCACCTGCTCGATCTTCGGCAGCAGCGGCCACTCCACCTCCGATAAAGTCTATAGGATATTAAAAGGAAGAGATGACTGACTGACTGACTGATTGACTGACTGAACTATCAACGCACAGCTCAAACTACGGGACGGATCGGCCTGAAATTTGGCATGCAGATAGCTATTATGACGTAGACATCTGCTAAGAAAGGATTTTTGAAAATTCAACCCCAAAGGGGGTAAAATTGAGGTTTGATATTTGTGTAGTTCACGCGGACGAAGTCGCGGGCATAAGCTAGTAATGATATAGAAATACATGTAATATGCAGACCAAACAAACGATGCACGGTTTGCTATACACATAGTTGGCTCGTCAAACCGGGTGATACAATCCGAAATCCATACTAATATTAGAAATGCAAAAGTGTATCTATCTATCTGTCTGTCTGTCTGTCTGGTAGCTTTTCACGGCCCAACAGTTTGATCGATTTTGATGAAATTTGGTATAGAGTTAGCTTACATCCCGGGGAAGGACATATGCTACTTTTTATCTCAGAAAAAAAAGAGTTCTGGGGGATTTTTAAAAACCTAAATCCACGCGAAAGAAGTCGCGGACATGATCTAGTATTCTAATAATCGTCAAAAAGGCCATTCGGCTTGTACAAACTACAAATACTCGGTTCAGATTTATCCACCTACTTATAGTACGCGAAAGGTCGAGATGGCAATCGGTGAGGGAACACCCCGCACCCCACACAACCCCCACGCTAATCCGGTGCGGGTGACGTGCGGATGTGCGGGGCGTCCCCCACCTCATACCCCGATTGCCATCTCAACCTGTCGCGGACTATATGTACAACATTTGATAATACCATCTTCTCCTCTTCGAGCAACTTCTCTTGCCCTCCATTTCTTTCTCCATAACGAATTTACTGACGCCATTTTTTGTTTCAAGGATTTCGGATTTTCCTGTAGATATCAATAGGCCCTGAAAATAAAGAAAATTAGGTATTATTTACCTTAGTATGTTGCGTTAACATGTTATTATACTCTTTAGTTTAAATATGTCTCACACCGGCTTTACTCACGTGTTTAGTCGACGTTAGCCCGACTAGTTTCGAACCCATCTGGGGTTCTTTTTCACAGGGACTCAGTTCGCTCAGCTGCGCGATTGCGGTAGAATGACAGCTACAATGTCACGATCGCAAACACTTCTGATTGGTTCTATAAGCTGCAATACATGGTTGCAACAAGAATCGCACAAATTCAGCCAACTGAAGAAAATGAGATTGTAATAATGATTGATGCAGATTTTACGAAATCGGCCTACTGGTACACGCTACACAGCGGGCTGTGTGGGCAGCGGCGCGCAGTCTCAACCGCGACGCGACGACTGAGTCCCTATGAAAAAGCACCCCGGATGTGTTCGAAACTAGTCAGGCTAACGTCGACTAAAGACGTGAGTACAGCCGTCTGTGAGACATGTATAATGGAAATCACTCACGATATTTTAAACGATTATATAAACAAAGTAAACTCTTTAGTTTGTTTTGTTTCTTCATTGAAAACTACTTACCTCGACAGTTTCTTGAAAATTATTATCGTGAGCCATAAGCAGTTCCGACAAGATATCTTTAGACACTTCAGGGAATAGGTTATACAACTTATCTCTGGTAAGCTTAGCGGCCAGGTCAACTGGCATACTGTTACGCCACTCTTCTACGTCTTTATGGTATAACGATAGAGCAAAATCCATATCCATTATTCCTTGAAATCGGGCACATCGGGCTCTTTGCCTGATTGTAGCAACTCCGCTTCTTTTATTGCTAATTGTCTGTGAAATACCCAAATTATAGCTATTGGCATTTACATCACATCTTTTAATGTTTTAATTATTTATTTATCTACATAATATAAACGGAAAAGCTGACCGACTGACTAACTGACTGATCTATCAACGCACAGCTCAAACTACTGGATGGATCTGGCAGATAGCTATTATGACATAGACATCCGTAAAGAAAGGATTTTAGAAAATACAACCGCTAAGGGGGTAAAATATGAATTTTGAATTTGTGTAGTCCACGCGGACAAGTCGCGGGAATAAGCTACTTGTTAATTAAATGCATTAATCATCATCGTCGTGATTAACCCATCGCCGACAGAGCACGGGTTTCCACTTAGTATGATAAGGATATGGCCACACTCCACCACGCTAGCCAATTGCGGATTGGCAGACTTCACACGCCTTTGAGAACATTATGTAGAACTCTCAGGCATGCAGGTTTCCTCACAATGTTTTCCTTCACCGTCAAAGCAAGTGATCTTCTTCGCTCTGGGCTGGTCTCCGCACTTAAACGTTTTCCGTCTGTTGTGCGTCAAAGCGAGTGATAGTTAATTTCTTAAAACGCACATAACTCCGAAAAGTTATAGGTGCGTGCCCTGGATCTAACCCCCGACCTCCCATATAGGAGGCGGACGTGCTAACCACTAGGCTATCACCGCTTTAAAATACATTAATATAAACGTTAAATTCGTATCAAAATTTTGGAATCGCAGCCAGAGTGCCAATTACAGCCTGGCCACAGCTTGCTTCTGACTAACAAACAAAGACGAAACTTCTGATTATTAGGTAGGTATGCATCTTTTATAAGTCTTAGCCACTGCAGAGGTTCAAAGTCTACATCATTACCGAATAATAGTTTCGCTTCTAATAAAATTTAAGGATCCATATTTCGAACATTTGTAAAAAAAAATATTGAGAAATACCTCGCAAACTCTTCATCCTGTTTAACCATAATTTCAGACTGTTTAGCATCTTTTTCAAGCTGGTTCATGAGCGACTCCATCCACAATGCATTGATTTCGTTTAAAAGAGATATCGGCATATATTTTTGGTACCACACTGTCAGGGTAGTCCATATCCCGACGTCCAAACATTTCATCCAGTTGGCCTATAAATTCTTTACCCAAATTAACATTTACAGTTTTCTCTGTTTCATCTGAAACGGACGAATCTTCATCACACGTTTCTGTGTTTAAACTTTCAACTTTCGAAGTGCTTGGTGTGCTATGAGATGGAGAGTGATGTACGTTAGGTGACGCACTTGCGGAATCACTTCCTGTTATATATCTACCCAGTATTGTGTTAGTTTCGCCTCCAATAGCATTTTCCACGTCATCGTTATAACTTTCGCCTCGGCGAAATTTTCTAATTTTTAAGCAATGTTCTGAGTAATGATTGTCTGATATGACTACATTCTGTTCTATTTGTCGTTTTAATTGCATGGAATTTTCAGACACGAAGTTCCCTTTTTTACCTTTTCTTGAAGATGAAGGCACATTATCAATAGGATTTTCATTTTCCTCTGCTATAGGTGGCGACGATGAATTCGGTATTATATCGTATGCCGACAAACATTGACACAGATCTACATTGTCATTTTGCGCTTCGGTCTCTGTATCCGACCAATCATTATTATCAACAATACCTAATTGATTGCTGGCTACACCATCGAGTACAATTTCTACAGCCCAGTTAACATCACCACAACAATTGTCAAATATATCCAATATCTATCTTGCTATGAAAAAGTTTTCTAATGCAGCAAAATGCTGCTCTTCATTTTGACATCTAAAATTATCAGTTAACATTTCATTATTTGTAGACGTGCTTTTATCCAGCATCCACTTTTCTGGCATTTTCTTATCTATTGCAATATGATATTCATTGATATTTCTAGGAGCACCGATAATAACTTTTAAAGGATTTTTTTGAAGTGGATATGTCTGTATCGCCGTATTCTATACAAGTGCTGCTTGTTTTTTTCTCTACAACTGGCATAGAAGATTCCACCCGCGTGCTACATTCTCCCCAAGATGGTAAAAACATTGAATATTTGCTCCAATCTTGACACACTTCGTCAGAAGTTAGAAACTTTTCAGTTGTAGCAGAGTTTATCATCTTATTTCCTCTC
This sequence comes from Maniola hyperantus, assembly GCF_902806685.2. NCBI lineage: Eukaryota > Metazoa > Arthropoda > Insecta > Lepidoptera > Nymphalidae > Maniola > Maniola hyperantus. Next base: position 13,207,622 of record NC_048549.1, read on the forward strand.
TGTGGTTTCGAATTGGTAACAGAATCAGATTTTGCGCTATCTTGACTTTTTTGTTGAGAATTATCGTCCCAGCCATCTCCATTATCCCACTCTTGCTCTACTTTCTCCATTTCTTCCAAACATTTCTGAATCTCAGCAAATTTTTCCAAATTAATAGATAAATGTGCCAATTTTTCAGAGTGGTCTACAGTGTCACAAGGAACGTCGGCAGCAGGAGCTGTCGTTTCTGTCAAACAACTTTGTGTATTCTCATGATCACTGTTCTGTATTTCATTCATTGAATTGGTTTTATTACATACAGAAGCATTTTCGATGGGTTCTGAATTTACTGATTCTTCTAATAATTGTAATGAAAACGGCGGTATTTTTCTTAAAACAGGTGCAGTATTATCAGGTAAATAGTGCAACTTAAATTGCTTCATTAAATAGTCACCAGTTATGCCACTCTGGAAAGAATCCAACTTTTTTCGAAGAGTGACCACAGGCACGTTATGAGAGTTTCTTTTGAATAGTTGATATACATTTCTGGCCCACGGTGTATTGGGTTCTACCACTTCAATAATATATCCATTGTTAACTCCTTTCACCACGTAAAATTCCATTTCCCAAATTTCTACATTGGTATTGTCTATAATTATAGGACTAAGTCCTTCTTTCATGGCTTTTATAGCTCTGCCTTTATTCCATTCATGCGCCTCGAAAATTCTCCGTTTATCATACATGTACACGCCATTGCGCATAAAATATCATCTGTACTTAATATATGTATTTGGTAATGTTTGTGTGTTGTGTAGTAAATTGCATCAATAATCTTTTTAGCTAGATAAGTTTTTCCACTTCCTGGTAAACCTCGCATAATGATCAATGTGCGTGCCCCATTTTCATGATGTAACAAAATCTTTGCAGCTGTTCAGTCAAAAAATTTGTGACATAGCTGTAGTAGGCAACTTTAGAGCCTGAGGTACTGGCGGTTTTGTTGGCCGAGAAGCGCTAGCATATGAAAAGGCAGGTAGCA